>NC_079208.1:9484213-9784213 GCF_026745355.1 Beta vulgaris subsp. vulgaris
CTCGTGNGAATGTGCCAAGTCGATGTTCTTCAACCCTTCATCTAACATCACATATGTGAAATATTGTACCTATACAAATATAGTTAGTTATGTTCATAATGTAAATAAAAAAAAAAAAAATACATGTGATAAAATTGCGTTAGTAAAAAATAAACAACTTTACCATGCCATAACGCAAAAGTGCTTCTGGATTCTTGTATTCCAAGCACAAATCAAAAAACTTTGCTTTATTTTCATCATTACGCAATGAACGCATGTAAAGGTGTTCAAAAGAAACCTTCTTATATATCTTCCCATCGTGTGAAAGTTTATTAATAGCCTTGCAACTGAAAAACAAAGATAATTTCATAAGATAACTAAATTCTAATTTTATATCCCATCAAAACAAAAGAAGTTATAATATAAAACTCACGTCAATCTGCACGCAAATAAATCAGGAGCACTTGCAGCACCAACGCGTGAAAGAATTTCATTAATAATCTCAGTAGGAAGGGCATGAACAATGTTAGGCTTCTTTGCATTTGGGAATTCCATGCTTGAGAGTGTGAGAAGGAAAAAAATCAAAATTCTAATTTGGAGGGTGTATTTTGGTTGTAAAATCTATGCATGTATTTTTAGATATATATATAACATTTATAAAAAAGGCATGATTAGAGATAATGAAAAGCTGTGTCTTTTGGCAAGAATATTTGAGACAATGGAAAGTCGCTAATTAATGGCAAGGTATACCAACATTTTATAAACTGCCGAATATATTTATATATCCCAATTAATGCTATTTTAATATATTGGAATTGTAGGAAATTAATTTTTAAATAAAGCCGGCCGTTTATATTTTTTGTTAAAAACGTGACTACTGATTTTAATATTATTTGAAATATATAAAATTATTAAGTAATGCAATAATTTACTTTAGTAATGTAAATGTTTGGTAATAAATCAATTTTCTAACCGGCATATTTTAATCTGTATATATATTTACATTGTTAAAATGGATGTGTCTTTTGGCAATAATTTGTGTATATATGGAAAGTCACTACTTATTGGCAAATCATACCAAAATTTCTTAACTATCACATATGAAATTATCCCAATTACTGCACTATTTAATATAGGAAATTCTACTAAATTCATTACAAAAAATGACGCCAGTTTCTATCTATGTTTATATTAAAAACGTGATTAGTAATTGTATATGATTGTTTTAAGTATACGTCCAATATTAATATTGCAATAATTTGGTGTATTAATTTAAGTTTTTGGTACAAAATTAATTTTCTAACCGGTATATATTAAATTTTAATTCTATTATGATTTGAGAAATAAACGAAGTGGTGGAATTACATAATTAATAACGCATAACAAAAAGTAGTAAACTTACAGTTTAATGTATACACTTTGTAAATAACAAAATTTAAAAAACAAATACAATACATAACAATCATATTTTGTGATCCACAAGTTTGCTATAAGTAGGCAACTTGCAAATAAATTGATAAGCACACTCTTCCGCCCAGTAAACGTGTGTAACATCCACAACTTCATGAACGTTAGATTTAAAACATAGCAATGTCGCTCTAAGTACGAAAACATATGCATCTCCAATGTGAGAAAAAGTTTGTTCCTTAGGTTGTCCATGTATTTAACCTACAAAAAACATTCATTAACGATAATGCGAAATTAATATTACACAGTTGTATCATTGAAGTTTCTAATATCAACATACATACCTCTTCAGTTCGTTTTGGTAGATCAAGAGTGGACAATCGTAATATAAAACATATTTGCTTGTGAGATAGTCCAACACTTAATGACCCACTTATATCCTTAATTTTGATATGTATGAATAGATTTTCCGAACTATCTACTTTATAAATATCATATATCCTCCCAACAACCCTACACTTGCATCCCTACAATGAAATAATAAATTTCGTTTACATATTAATATAAATATAAACGAACAAATATAAGATATTATAAAATAAGTATCAGATAGGACATACTCCGTTGTATTTGTGAAACTCAGAAATGGATAAACGCAGTGAATTTGAGATGCATAGTAATCTACTGAGCGGAAGAGAACTCTTATTTATCCATATTGTCTTGTGTCGAACAAATTGATCGTTACGAAGCCTAATTAATGCAATTAAAAGATGTATTTAAGCGAACACGTTACGTTGTTTATGTTGTAAAAATGATCCAATCGCATGTAAGTATACATAGTAGCTTACCATTGTTTTAGCTTGCTTGCAATCTTTGTCCTAGGATTGATCATGATTTGTGTGTTTTCGACGAATTGCAAATAAATGCCTATGAAATATGGTAGAAAGACAAAAGTATTTTATCTACAGATTGTAAACATATGTTACCTAAACAATACAATTTTCATGCTTACCGTCGTCATTTTTCAAAACCAATCCTCTTGCTAAAACAACCATAGCTTCTTGTAATATGTCAGAACTTAATTGTTCTAAATGGTCAAAACAATTGTCTACAACGCATACTTTCATAGCAGTATAACTGATATAAGTAGAAACAACGAATCAATATATTGATTATGGCAAAAAAAAAAAAATTGAACTACAATTACATGTAATATAAATCGCAAAATTATAAAACTACCTCTTGTCAATTAGTATGATATATTGTTTTTTGCTTTGTTGATTAATCTTTGATTGAACACGTCCCATATAGATGAGTACTCCAACAACACCTAACATATCATTTTGTAAAAAAAAAAAAACGTGTGGAACAAATAATATGCAATATATATATCTATACATCTAAAATAATATATATTTGTAAAAAAATAAAAGAAAAGAATTATCATAATACAGATATAAGATATAGCTTTCTTATTTACATAGCATGCATGGACCGATTTTGTTTTTTAGAACTATACTGTGATTAAAAATAAAAAAACGTACATATACGTAAGCTAGAATGTTTTAACAGAATGTAAAAATTACTGATAAAAAAAAAAGTGTGGAATAAATAATATGCAGTATATATATATACCTATTTCCTTAGTTTCAACGTGAATTGCCTCATCAAAGACTTTAGCAATGTGAATTCATTTTTTCGAACCTTATTGACATGAGGATCCATTTCACAAAAGAAAATAAAACAACTTGTTTGTATGTTTAATATATATAAGACAAACAATACCGCAAATAAAAGTATGTGTCGCTTGAAATCACTTAATTTCGGAATCAATCAATAAAAAATTGACTGGAATATTTCGTTTCTAAACTGCTAAATATAAATGTTTTTTATTAGTGTTTTAATGCATATGTTTGGTAACGAATCAATATATTAAAGGTAAATCAAATCAAAATCTTTAACACACATAAGAATATCCCATGGTGATATGTTCATTGTTAGATCGAAATATACAAAATAATTATGTTAGATTTAAATTGTAGTCACGGTTTTTTATAGATCCAAAAAAAAAAAAAATTTGTGCATTATATTTAATAGAGATAGGTAAATCAAATCAAAATCTTTTTCTTGATTGAACTTAATTCATGACCATGATAACTAAAGAGACATACATAACACTTAACCAATTTAGTCATGTACTGCAGGGTTTTTTCTTTACTAAACAAATTTCATGACCATGAAAAATAAATAGAGATATGTAATACATATTTAATACGAAAATGCAAAGCAATGCATGATAACACTTGAATACTTCATTCTTTTACACATCATCTCATGCGTTCATCCCAATTGTTACACACGTTTAAGTACATTAATCATTATTAAACACAAAACTGAACTCTTTCCTTTGCTTCCATTGTTGCAAGTTCAATCTTATTACGAAATGAGATAATCATACCAACATAACCCATGGTTTCCATTTCTTCTTCTTCTTCTAATTTCTCTAGTGCTTTTAGAGAATTCGCAATTTGCTCATCAATGGCAGACCATGCTTCAAAAAATTCCATCATAGACTCATTAATATCATTGACATGTTTTGCAATTTTAGGATCCATTTAGAAAAATAAGTTGTTTTTTCAGAAATTAGAAGGACACTTAGATTAGAAATTTGAAAACCGATTTTGATAAATTGAAAGCAAGAGGGGTTATGAAAACCGGATTCTTCAAGTCTATTTTATAGGCAAAAAAATTATCATTTAATGTATTGCATGCATTAGGTAGTAGATAATATTTATTTGCTTGCATGCATTGGTTGGTATTTAAAACTTTGAATTTATTGCATGTATGCCAAACCAACCGTGAGTTATAATACCATAAACGTTTTTCATTTATATTAAGATTGACAAATTAATAGTACAACTCTAATTGCAATTTTTTTGTAATTCAATTAAGGAAATTAACATACTATATTAATATAAAAGAGTATGTAAGACAAATTGCTAATCAGTCCTTGCAATATAATACAATAAAGTTGTATTTCTACTTAATTGAAGAAGATTTCCGTCGTCGACCAAATTCAATTCTTCGAAACACTCATGGCACACTTTATGAATCCTTGGAGGTAAAGTGTGTAGGTAGTACAACATCATGTTATCACAATCCAAGTATACCCTAAACCAAGGTTTTGATGAAGAAACGTCTTCAATAGTATCCCATATAGGCGAATCATAACATATATCATGCATGAATTCCTTTGATACTTTATGACTCAAAAGACGACCCGAACGTAATAGTGTTAACACCATTGCATCAACATCAAAGAAATTAGAATGTGCCAATTTCGGATGCCATGTATCTTCAATTGAGGCGCATTGTGCTTCACATGGGACTTCATGAATTACATCTTCAACCACGGACATATCACGTTTATGGTTATTAGTTTGGTTTTGATTTAGTATTTTCTTGAAACTAATCTCATAAAAGCGCATGAATATGAAACGCACAAACTGTTTTATGGTGTACCATGACCATCCAAAAAACGTCATTTGGACTCTCTTTTAATTGTAAAAATAACAAAATTTTGGGTTATGGTGTGGTGTGGTGAGAAAAAGGCCAATGAACCATTGATATTTATACTACATATGGCCGAGTATAATTACCAATCTTTTGCTTTTTTTTTGTAATGTAAAATTGTTTCCTAAATATTAGAGTAATTGGTTGATTTGGTATCAATTAGAACCGTGATTCAAGGTGGTCGAATTTTCTTAATTGATTCCGTAATTGATGCTAAAATGTATCAATTAATATTGTGATTGGTATTCACATTCCTTAAAATTTAAACGTGCAATTTACTTGCCATATATTACATAGATTACGCTATTGGACTAAACATTTCCTTAATTATGAAGATTACATATATCAATTACAATCCCTAATTGATGTCAATTTCACAATCTTAGAACCGTGTGACACGTGGACACGCTCATTGAGCTTAAAAAAATTCTGATCAAAGGAGCATGCCACGTCATGCCACGTAGGATTGAAATCGATAACAGAACGACACGTGGCCTCAAGGATCCTACTTTAAATATATATATAGATATATATAGATTAAGGAAAACTTTTGTGATGAACCTGTAACGAGTAAACTATAATAAAAATAGGAAATTATTAATGGTACATGTAAGTATGGAGAATAATTGTGTTAACCTGATTAGGTTATCGATGACATTTATAATATATAGTGTTTACAATACAAGCCTACGACTAGTAAAAGACCATACTATCCTTTTACATACAATGTTACTCTAATACACCCCCTCAATCTTTACGGGGTTAAACAACGGATAGATTGGTTCGATGTTTAGTAAATAAGTCAGTAGCTAGGCTCTTAGTAAAAATATCAGCAACATGAGACTGAATAGGAACATGCCAAACAATGAGACCTCTCTTGGCAACCATTTCGCGAAAAAAAATGATAATCTACATCAATATGTTTGCTGCGATCATGATGAACTGGATTAGCAGTGAGATAAGTAGCAGAGACATTATCACGATACACGATCACTGGATGGCGAAGAAAATGACCAATGTCAGCAAGAAGTTGTTTGAGCCAAATAGTTTCTGCAGCTGTATAGGCAATAACCCTGTACTCAACTTCAGTGGAGGATTTAGAGACAGTAGGTTGCTTTTTCGAGTGCTAGGAAATAAGATTCTTCCCAAGAAAAAGAGCATAGCCCACTAGGGGAAAAAAAAGGAAGGGTTGCGCAGGAAGGGTTCTGCTTTTTCTATAAGCGCAACCCTACATAACAGAAGGGCTGCGCTTTTGAAAAAAGCGCAGCCTTCACTTAGTAGGGCTGCGCTTTTGAAAAAAGCGCAGCCTTCACTTAGTAGGGCTGCGCTTTTAAAAAAAGCGCAGCCCTTCTTACAGTAAGAAGGGAAGCGCTTGTCTAAAAAACGCATCCCTTCTTAGACAAGCACAACCCTTTATGGGCTTTTTTTTTATTTTATTTGAAAAGAAGTGGCATTGGGCTTGTAAAGTTAATAAGTGGACCATTTTCTCTCCTCTCTCCCCCTCCCTCCCTCCCTCATTCTCACGCTGCCTTGCCTCATTCTCTCTCTCCCTCCCTCATTCTCTCTCACAAACGCTGCTCTCTCTCCCTTCACTCATTTTCTCTCTCTAACAAACGTTGCGTTCACTCATTTTCTTCTATTTCTTAGATCTGTGGCTGTGGGTGTGGCCGTTTGGGTGTGCGAAGGATTCATTTTTCATCTTTGACCCATTTTCTCTCTCTCACAAACGCTGCGATTTCACTCATTTTCTCTCTCTCGAACTTCAGTTCCCAGTGGCTCGTTCGTTCGCTCCATTCGTCTTTTAGTCTGAAATTTCAAGATCTACTGAAAATCATGAGAAAAAAGACGAAACGAAGAAGGAAGAAACTAAGGGGTACAAAGTTTAAGGAGTACAAAGTTTTGAGATCTGGTTTTTTTCCAATTATAGGTTTAAGGAGTACAAAGTTTTGAGATGAACTTTTTGATTTATTGTTGTTGACATAAAAAATGGGGAATAATAGACTATTTCGATTGTTTAATCTGTTATGATTTATTGTTATTGTAATTTAATTTTTCTTAGATCTGGTTCGTTCATATCATTTCTTAATTTTTCTTTTTGCAATTTATTTGTTTAATTATAATGTTTTACTGTTTATAATATATTCATCTGTTTTTGCGATAATATATATCTGGCTGAATATTTGTTTTTGTGATTTTATTATAATTTTATCAGTTTAGATTGATTTTGTGTCAATTTGACATAAAAAAATGCAATTTTTTTTTTATTTTTTTTTGGGTCAAAAGGGCTGCGCTTTTAACAATTAGCGCAACCCTTCATGCTTAAAAGGGCTGCCCTTTTAAGCTTAAAGGGCTGCACTTTTTAGGTAAAAGCGCAACCCTACTTAAAAAGTGAAGGGCTGCTGTCAAAAAGCGCTGCCCTAAGGGCCTTTTTTAGCGCAACCCTTCCTTATATTTCCACTAGTGGCCAGTAGTAGAACGACGAGTGTCAGAACAACCTGCCCAATCTGTATCAGAGTAGGCAATAACAATAGTAGGAGAACTGCTGCTATATAAAGATAGATCGAAATCCAAAGTGCCATGCAGATATCTGAAAATTCTTTTCACAACATGAAGGTGAGTAGTACGAGGAGCATGCATAAACTGAGATACCATATTAACAACATAAGCAATATCTGAACAAGTCATAGTTAAGTACTGCAATGCACCAATCATACTACGATAATCTATGGGATCAACAAGGAGCTCTCTATCAAGAGTAGACAATGTAACTCTGGAGACAACATGAGTGGTAACTGGTTTAACAGTATGAAGATGAAATTTACGGAGTAAATAAGAAACATACTTATTTTGAGACAAAAATAAACCAGAGCGAGTACGCACAACCTGAAGACCTAAGAAGTAATGAAGATCCCCTAAATCCTTCATAGCAAACCGAGAAGAAAGAGCAGAGATGAATTTTGTGACAAGGGCAGGACTACTACCAGTAAGGACAATGTCATCAACATATAAGAGAAGAATGATGAGATGACCACCGAACTTGAGAGTGAACATGGAAGTGTCACAACTGCTGCACTTGAAACCAATAGATAATAGGAAATTGCTAAAAAGAGAGAACCAAGCTCGAGGAGCTTGTTTCAAACCATAAATGGACTTACGGAGACGACAAATATGAGTAGGTTTAGATGGATGAATAAAACCCGGAGGTTGTCGCATAAAAACCTCTTCATGAAGAAAACCATGAAGAAAAGCATTTTTGACATCTAATTGACGAATAAACCATTTAAGAGAAACAGTAGTAGGCTTAATAACAGGACTAAAGGTTTAAAAGTAAGCAACACCTGCCTACTGGCGATTTCTAAAAATGACAAGCCTGGCTTTGAACCACTGCACAGAACCATCAGAATTGTATCTAATCCGATAAACCCACTTACAACCAAGTAAATTCTTATCATAGTTGCCAGGTACCAACTCCCATGTGTCATTATAATTAATTAAAGCCTTATATTCATCTAGCATAGTTTGACGCCAATGCGAGTCTTTAGAAGCTTGTTTAAAATTAGTAGGTTCAAACTCGACAACAGTAGTTTTTACGTCCAGTAAGATTTTAGGCTTGGACACATCGTCTTTTAACCTTGTAACCATTGGGTGATGATTAAGGACAACCGGAGGAGACGGAGACAAAGAGGGAGTCGGGACGGTGCTGACAAAAGTAGGAGAGGGTCCTAATGCGCGTTGGACGAGGCCAACATCGACACAAGGACCAGACGGCAGACTGGGCAACCAAAGACATTGTACCGTGGCCAGCACTGGACCCAGCGCGCGCTGGAGTCTCAGCGGGCCTGACAGAGTTGGACGCGGGTGAGGAGAGTGACCCAGCAGTCGCTGGATACTCAGTGGGCCTGGCAGAGCTGGGCACGGGGTGAGGAGAGAGGCCCAGCGGGAACTGGATCCTCAGCGTGCCAGGCAAACGAGGAAGGAGGAAAGGGGGGAGGCCTAGGGGACGCTTGGCGAGTAGGAGGCCATGCAGGAGACCTAAAAGGAGCTGGTGGGTCAGGGTCCGAGGCAGCCACATGGTTGTTAGGAGGTGACACATGCGACGCATGAGACACACAGGGGACATTCGTTAGGTTCCACTCAAGAGTTAGTACCATGGGTGAGGTGTAAGGCACAGTAGACGCAGGACCAACAAGAGCACGATAACAAAACTTATGTTCATGAAAAAGAACATGACGACTAGTGAACACTTTGTTGGTAGTAGGGTCAAAACAACGATAACCTTTATAATCCAATGCATATCCAATAAAAACACAAGTGGTAGACTTAGGTTGTAGTTTGTGATTTTTAGAATCCAGGAACAAAGGGAAGCATCCACAACAAAACGTTTTCAAAAATTGATAGGAAGGGGGATGAAACAATTTTACAAAAGGAGAAACACCCCCTAGAACCGAGCTGGGCAATCTATTAATGGTGTATGTAGCAGTATATGATGCATCAACCCAAAATTCAACAGGTGAATCAGAATGAATTATCATAGTATGAGCCATTTCAATAATATGACGATGTTTGCGTTCTGCCACACCGTTCTGAGCTTGAGTGTGAGGATAAGATTTTTGAAAAATTATGCCACTGTCACGAAAATGTTGTAGAAGAGGAGAATTATAAAATTCCCTACCTCCATCACTTTGAAAAATCTTAATTTTGCAATTAAAGAGATTTTCGACCATCTTTTGAAACACAATATATTGAGAATGAGCTTCCGATTTTCAACGTAAAGGATAAATCCATGAATATCGCGAGAAATCATCAACAAACACAACACAGTAACGATATAATTGATTTGACAAAATAGGAGATTGCCAAAGATCATTGTGAATTTTATATAATGGATATGGAAAAACATGTTCAACTGAATCAAAAGGTAAACGATGTAATTTTTCTAACTTACAACCAACACAATCATCATGAAACTTAGAAGTACAGGTGATAGAATTTTTTGAACATAAAGATCCTAAGATGCTAGAGGAGGTATGACCAAGACGAGCATGCCAAACTTCACCCGATGCCTTAGTAGCTAGGAAAGCAGGAACTGAAGGCTCAGGAGGGAGAACAATGGGTTGAATAGGGTAGACACCTTGCTTACTGGATCCCCGAAGCAGAACCGCCCTCGTTGTCTGGTCGTCCTTAACATAAATAAAGTTTTTATCAAAACTCACAACACAATCATTTTCTTGACACAACTTGTTAACTGATAATAAATTATGTTTCTAGTTAGGAACATGACAAATAGAAGACAAATGGAGGGGACGACTTGTAGTTTTTAAGGTTAAATTACCAGTACTTTAAATTAGGAGTAAAGGTACCATTACCAACTACAATAGAACTAGACCCAGTGTAAGGAGTTTTAGTAGAGAACTTACCATCCTGAGGGGTCATGTGAGAGGAAGCTCTCGAATCCGAGTACCAGACTGAATCATTAGCTTCACCACCAACAGAAAGTACAACTAAGACTCGAGTGACACTTTCAGATGAAGAGGGAGTAAAGTTGGAATTGAATCTTTGAGGACAATATGCAGCTTGATGACCTGGAAACCAACAGAGACCACAAGTATCGGAAGTAGGGGTAGAGTTTAAATTGTTACTTGAGGAATTACTCCTTGCCGAAGACAAATCATTAGTAATAGAGTCTAGGCAAGGCATACTATAGGATGACAAGTTAGAATATTTACTCATACCATTAAGGCATCCTCGATTAGCATTGTTGTTGTTGTTGTTATTTCCAGAACCATGAGAATTATTGATGGAGTTCTTGTTACCACCATTACCCCGATGAGGCGGCAGCAGACTGTGGCTGCGAGGAAAAAGGCGCCACGAAGGGCTGCGAGAAAATCGCAGCGAGGGGTTGCATGAGTATGGTCACGCGCCAGTTGGTGTAGCGGGGAGTCAGAGTGACGCGCCGACAGTGGCTGCGTGAGAGCAGCGGTGGTGGCGGAAGCGGGGTTTGAAAGATCCATGACGGTGAATTTTTTTTCTTTTTAGAAAAACCTAAGAACCATGTACAAGTGTGGAGAATAATTGTTATACCCTGATTAGGTTAACCCTGACATTTAATATATATATATATATATATATATATATATATATATATATATATATATATATATATATATATATATAGTGTCTACAATACATGCCTACGACTAGTAAAAAAACCATACTATCCTTTTACATACAATGTTACTCTAATAGTACCATTCTAGTATTAACTTTTTCTAATGTTATGCATTCTTAAATTTTCATTATCAATTTTACCGTCCTACCACTCAATTTTTCCTAAAATAAGTAGGCCTAACTAGGAGAATAATCATACAAGTGTATCATAATCGACAAATCCCACATCAAAATTAACGAATTAACTACAAAACCCAGACTAACCCACACATCCAATTAATGAGTAAACTATAAAACTTTGAAAATCTCGATGGTAGCTGCAATTTTTTTAAGGGAACTTATGTCACTTTATTTTAAAAAGAACCTTAAATAGTTTGAAAATAATCCTTTTAACAATTGTTATAACGAAAAATAGTGATTAATGCGACATTCTCACGTACATCCAATGCCCGACTTATCTCAGTCGCTTGAATATGAACTCTCAATCATTCGTACCTCCCCCATTCAAAAGAAGTGTTGGAAGGCCTGCTAATGAGAGGAAGGATGTTGATGCATCAGGATTAAAACAACTACCACCTTCTTAGAGCACTGGTCAGCAAGGAAAGAAAGAAAGAGTGGTGATGGTCCCATCACTTCCAAGAGTGTAGAAAAAATAGACGAAAGAAAAAATCTGCTGGATGAGAATGCAACACTATGCATACTTCTTTTTTGGTTGTTAATGATAAGTAATTAAGATAAATGTTGGGTTGAAAACTATGCTTAAATTTAATTGGATGAAACATGTAAGTGGAATCATATGGTCTTCTCTTTTTGTAAAACTACTTAAAAGCATTGAAAACAAGAAGCATTTTTTGTAAAGCTACCAATATTATAATATTATTGCAAATGGAATATTATTGCTGACATATTTGGTGCTACATTAAATTGTGCTCCACTTCTTCAGTAAAAAAAAAAAGTTAAAAAAAAGTAGTTGTTACAAAAATTTGCACATTTGGTAAAACATAAAGGGTATCTCGTGCATAAAAAATCTTGTTTAATGGCTCACTAACGTTGTTCCTCATTAATGACATTTCGTACATTTTTGTTGAACCTTAAGGATACCTTGTGCATTTTTGAAACTATAGCCGCTCGTAGTTTATCAACCTCTTCCTTGATAGCTGCGTTCTTTTTCGAGGAAAAGTTCCTTTTCTTCTGTTTTACCAACCTCACGTGATCGTTGACGTTCAATCGGTGGACCATAAATGTTGGTCAATTCCTGGCATCTCGTCTGCTGAAAGGCAAAGACGTCAGCGTGGTCGCGCAGGAGGCTTATTAAGTGGACCTTGACGTCATTTGTCAGATCGGCCCTGATCTTTACTGTTCTTTCTGGTCTGTCCAGCTCCAAGCTGATTTCTTCTGTCTTGCCCTCTGATCTAGGTCTCGATAGGTCTGCCGGCCTTCCCTCGAAGTTTTCCATTGACGGACCCTTCTTATCTTTATTCTCCATCTGACGCCTTTTTCTCTCTGATGGTGGTGTCTTTGTCGGTATTTTATGATCGGAATTCTTTAGAGTCGTCAGGTAACAAGCCCTGGCTCTCTTGATTCCCTTTGATTTTCTCCGATTTTCCCTTGTTCGACGTATAGATCATCGTCAAATGGTAAGTGGACACCACTGCCTATGCATCGTGGATTAATGGTCGCCAAATGATGGCGTTGTATGCAGCGAGGACGTCGACTATTAGGAATTCTACCATCAGGTCCCTGAACTGGGATCACTCTCTAATCTTGACCGAAAGCTTAATGGTTCCTTTCGGGATGACGGATACTCCCGTAAACCCGATCACAGGGTACGAGATCGCTTCGTACATGATACCCCCTAGGCCCATCTTCTCAAACATGTCCAGGTAGAGGATGTTACCGGAGCTGCCGCCATCCACTTAGATGCGATGAACCATTGCTGTTGATATCTGCAGAGATACTACCAAGTGATCATTATGAGGATAAATGATTCCCTCAGTGTCCTCTGACGTGAATGCCACCGGCGGCATGCTTGGAGGTGCCGTCCATTGTTCGGTATTATTGTAGTTCACTTGGTGCCTAACCTCGTTCAGGCTAGCCTTGGCACCATGTATGGTACCCTTGCGTGCCGATCCTCCTGAGATAACGTGAATCTTAGTGATTAGCTCTTTTACTGATTTTCTGCCGCCGTCTTCGTCCTCTTTGGATGGGATTTTCGATCTATTCTTGCTTGGTACTGCTTGACGTAGCCTCTTCGCACCAAGTCATTAATGTCGTCTTTTCAATCCTTACAGTCATCTGTGATGTGACCATAATTCCTGTGGAATTCACACCACTTCGACTTATCTCGGCCCTTGTAGAACATCAGCCTGGGCCTTTGCCATTTATCGTCTTTCTTATGGAGCTCATAAATCTCTGCCCTGGACATTGTCAGAGGCGTGTAATTGCGATAACGGTCAGATCACCCTTCCTAACCCTTCTTTACCGAATTACTTTCTTCTTTTCTTCCTGAATTGTCCGGCTTCTTATCCTTCCGGTACGTTTCTTTTTCTTTCTCCTTTCCATCTCCTTCTAGTCGCTTAGCAGCTGCTCTCTTGTCGAACTCTTCTCCTCGGATAAAGTCATTTGCCTTCCCTAGGACTTCCGTCAGGCTAGTCAGCTTTTGATGACCTAGGTAACTTCTGAAGGCAGTCCCTTCTCTTAAACCCGTCATCAGAGCTAAGACCGCCACCTCCTGTTATAGGCTAGGGATAGTAACGACTTCTGAATTAAAGCGTCCTACGTAGTCTCTCAAGCTTTATGACTCTCCTTGCTTGATGAACATCAGTTTGTCGGTAGTTTTCTTCCTACGCTTGTTACTGACGAAGTGTGTAACAAAAATGGAAGTGAGCTGGCGAAAATCGAAAACAGTGACCCGTAGTATGCTTTTGAACCATGTCTGACCAAGTCCAGTCAATGTAGAAGGGAAGACCTTACACCATACCGAGTCGGTATCGGTGTACAACAACATATGTCCTTTGTACGCCGAGATGTGATCCTCCGGGTCTGTCTTGCCATCATACTTGCATGTCGGCATCTTGATATTCTCCATGGGCTCTTGTAGTATAGCAGTTGAGAAAGGAGAATTTTATAGAGACACCGGTGCTCTCCGTCGATACTCGCTCTTTCTTCTGGGCTGGGTTGACTATTGGATCTCAGTAAATTGATCATCTTCTTCGTTTCCCCCACCTACTGGTTCTGTGAGGGTCTTGGAATCCAGGTCATACCGACCTTGGTCATCCTGGCGTCCCGTTGCTAGTGAGCTCATCTTTCTCACTGGACTATGGGGCCTACTTAGGGGACACTTGCCGGCTTGACCGGTCGGTGTTGTCTGGCTCGCCATGGCCTGGAAAACCTTCGCCACAGTCTTGAGCTGTTCAGGAGTGAACATATGTTGGAGCGCTTCAAAGATACCTGGTTGAGGGGACTCAACAATCTTCTTCCCCTTATCGATAGGTGGTTTGGAAGATCCCACCACCGGTTGCGGGGTCGAAAATCCCGATGGTGCTTTTCCCAATGGGACATTGTTCTCATCAGTATCGATGAGAGTGGTTATGCTGGCAAAGTTATGGCTTAATACTTAAAGGTATATTTCACCCCTCCTAGCGCCAATTGTTCCGGTATGGAATAAATGGTAGGTAGTGAACCGGTATCCTTCGTTGGTGTAAGCTGGTTTGGAATTCTGCAAAATAGAGCACGTAAACTAACCTCGGGGGTTGATCCGAGGAACGCCCCTCCGATGCCTAAGTCAATAATAGGTAAAGCGGAATATCTCAAGTAGAGCATAATAATAATTGTGAACGTACCTTATGACTCAGATAAGTGGGGTATTTATAGGAGTTAGCAGTGTCCTTGCTAGGGTAGGACTCTACTCCTATTGGTTAGATACAATTCTATCCTCTTTCAATACTTATCTTTAGGCCTATAGGCGCATTAGATAGTAATTGGATCAGGTCCGGGCACATATGAGAATGGCTCAGGATAGGAGTACCGTTAAGTCATCCTAATAAAACCTGCATGACGTAGTCAAGGGCCCTATAACCAGTATCTTGCACTAGTAGAAAAAGGACGATTTGCATCCCCCCATTTGTGTCGCACAGACACGGAAACGACGCACAGTTCGTATTTGCGTCGAATTTGGGAATCTGTGCGACGCAAATCACAATAATATCTCCAGCAGGTGCGCGTTATGTGCGTCGCACCCTCCTCTCATGCGACGCACATTGCTAATTTGCGTCGCATGAGAGGAGTGTGCGATGCACAATATGGGTATAATGTACGTCGGATTACTGGTGTGTGCGACGCACATCGGAATTAAATAAGTTTGGGCTTTGATTTGCGTCGTATGGGCCATATCACACGACGCTGATCATGGGTTACCATATTTAAAAGATGCGCATTTTAGGGTTTAGCTTACAACCCATTTCAGCCGTTTTCCTTCTCTCTCCTTCTCCATCCTTCATCTCTCTCACTGTCATTCAAACCTCCATCCATCTCTCCTTCGCATCTCTACTTCGAATCTCTACTTCGCATCTCTGCTATCTCTCATTTTCTCACCTTCATTTGTCATCTCTCTCTCGCATCTCTCTTGTTGGCGAATTCGGCGGCTTTGGGATCTCTTTCGCTTCTCTCATTGGCGAATTCGGCTGTTTTGCGGCGAACCTCCGTCGAGTGCGACGATCGATACTCGACCTCCAAGGTTTCCTCTCTCTCTCTCTCGATACTCGACGATCGATACTCGACGATCGATACTCGAAATATACACGATGTTCATGCTCAGATTTCTCGATTCTCGGGTATTTTTAGTTCTCATTTATTCTGAATTTCTTTAATTTGCCATATTTATGTTTATTTTTGGCGATTTGAAGAACGAGATTTGAAGAAAGAGATTGAAGAACAAGATTTGAAGAAAGAGATTGAAGAACAAGATTTGAAGAAAGAAATTTGAAGAAGAACGAGAATTTGGTGATTTGTATTTTTTATAAAATATATTTAGTGAAATTTCTCTATGTTAGATCTGTTTTTTTTGTAGGTTTAGTTTTTTAATTTCGTTTTTTGTTGTATGTTAGATCTGATTTTTTAAGTTTTTATATTTGTTTTGATTTTTTCGTTTAATTTTTGGTGATTAGAAGAACGTAATTTCGTTTAGATTTTGTTTAGATAATTCAGTTCAGTTCGTAATTTTTGGCGATTATCATCATTTGTTGTATGTTAGATCTGGTTTTATGATATGAGATTTGTCTTGTTTAATTATCACCATTTGTTGTATGTTAGATCTGGTTTTTTTTGATGAGATTTGGCTCGTTTCTTTTTCCTCCTACGCAGTACTAAAGCAATGCTTTAGTATTGCGTTTTTTTATTTTTGACATAATGGCATTTGCGTCGCACATGGCGCATGGTGCGACGCAGATGACTGATTTGCGTCGCACCCCCTGCTATGTGCGAAGCAAATTCCACTTATACCCCTTTTATAACCCGCCTGAAACTATGGGCTGGAATGCACGGTGCGACGCAAATAGCTAATATATCTGCGTCGTTCACCATTTGACGCAGATCGTGTCTAGGCTATCTGCATCGAGGCCTTTGGCGTCGCACCCATGTCCGAGCAAATGGGTGCCTCAGATCCGACGCAAATCGCCGTTTCTGTACTAGTGTTGACCATGACGGTCATCAGTGATTCCCAAGAACCAGTATGGAACCTAGTCATCCCCCCATACAAATAACATATGCCAATACAAGTTGGGAGCTCTCTAAATTTAAGATGCTCCCACTGATATGGGAAGCACAAGTTTGTGATTGACATGTACTTGAAAATACTACCAATGCCAAAGCAAACAAAAATGAGCATGACTTTGCTTTTCAAATATTATTTAAAAGGTTCACCAATAAAATATGAGTGACTTTACCTTGAAATATACTTCACATAATTTAAACTAGAAAACCCACCAAACTATAGCTTTGCTACTTCAAACTATGGCTTAGTATTGCAAGCAAGAGAAGCAATATAGAAGATTCTCATTGAACTTTATCTACCATAAATCCTTAAATACAAATTGATTCTATGCATTTGACAAAACTTACCATCCCTGCCAATTGTGAAACATCCATAAAGAACGCCAATAGTACAACAACAAATCCAGTTGTCACAGTGCTCTTTTTCGCAGGACCCTGAGTTTTTTTGCTAACATCTGAGAAAAGGACGAGAACAAATCATCTCTAGCCATTGCCATTAGAATTCGCGGCTGAAACAATGCAATTTTTTATTAGAAACATGCATTGTACTTGCTGATCAAAAGATAAACTTCCAACAAAAGATCTTATAACACAATGGAACAAAAGGAAACTTCCCCTATCCTTCAAGAATCATGTAAATAGAACACTCAAAGAAAAGGGCTTGCATGTGGAAGAATTGAACCCATCAATGTTGAACAGATAGTTGTAACTGCTCCAACAGTGATGACATATCTGCAAATAGTAAAAAATTCTCACTTATGGAATTTTGTTTGGTGTCACGTGTTAATGTAAGGCACATCTAATACAACTTATGTGGCTTAGTGTAAACCATGACTTGAAAATGCAGAAGATATTGGTGTATCAGGATCCATAACATAATAGGGCACCAGACCAATAAATACACATGAAATCAGCATGTATAATGTACAACATATAGAAAGCCCAACAGATATTCCTATCAGCAAATCCCTTTGTGGATGTTTTACCTGCCAAAGAATAGGACAACATCGAGTTATCATATCCTCGAGGAAGGACACTATTTCAAAACTTTCTTTTTTTACATAAATGACATGTCTATAGCACATGATGCAATACCTTCTCAGCGATGCTTTCTACTGAACCAAAGCCAAAATATGCAAAGAAGACTCTTGCAGAGCCAACAATCATTCCGTCCACGCCATACAAGAAGTACCTAAAATAAGAGGAAATAGTAAGGTATGGATGGTTATAGTCATATACAGGATGACAAAAAAAAAAAAAACAGAACTATATATAATAAGATAATTACCTTACAAGTAGCTCATATCCAGGCCATCCATTTTGGAATTCAAGATAGGCACCGGAAATTATTACAAAGATCAAGGCACATATATTTCCCGATGTGACGATGACTTATGTGAATGTATTCTGCAAGGTTTACTGATGTCTATGCATATTAGCCTTTTCCACCATACAATTATTGAGTGACATGTAGGAAGCAGCCAAAAATGAAGCATAAAACTATATACCTCCTTGATGCCAACACATAGAAGCCCAGTGACAAGGAACACAAGTATTGCGGCACAAGGGTCAACTATGACGCCAAGTATATGTTGATGTGCCATAAAGGAAGGCATGTTGTTCTGACCGCTAAAGAGCAACGCCTAGCATAATTAAATTCTAAGTAAGGGTTAGCACATCTCAACCCTTGTAATCAATCCAAAGTGACAGAAGTCCAACAAAAATTTGCAATCCTTATGGTAAGTCAATATAATGATGTAGCTCTAAATCAAAATCCCAAGTAATAAGAAGGAACCTATAGCAACCAAAGTGCACTCAATAGTTATTGAATTTGAATAGATTGTTAATGCAGCACAAGAGCTAACCACCGACTGTATATCCCAAAATCAAAGCCCAACCAATCAACCAAGCAACACTGCAAGAATTCCCACAAAAGCCAATCTCACTACATGTAGCATCCTTTTCAAAATTCTGGCAATCCTGCTTAGCACATGAAGGATCAAAATTTGAAGCAAAGGAGACTTGAAAATAGTTAGAATTTTTAGTTTATCAACTTTCTCCAACACAAATGTAGGATAAGCACTTTCAGCAGAAGGACATCGACTAGCAAGTTCTGCATAACAAAAAGCCAAAAGGCCAATAGTTATACCAGCTATAATGAAAGAAATAGCAAGTGCCAGTCCAGAGTGCTCTCTTGCTACTGCGCCAATAATTATATAGACACCAGCTCCAATAGTTGAATCAACACCTAGCGTACGTATAAGAAAAATAAGTTTAATGTTCAAAATGATTCAATGTAAACATACACGTTGTTGTCTACTATCAAATGGTTTCTCATACAAGCGTTAATTAGTTCATTTCACGCAATTTACCTTTCTTCTTTCCCTTGGCTGCATAGAAGGTAAAAAAGGGAGATTGGTTTCTGTTTATGAGAGTAGACTTTTAGTATCTTTTTTTTTTTCTCTCTTCATAGATTATCAAAATCAAATTATACCACTAGTTATTCCTTTAGATGATAAATGGCGATAACTATTCGTGGTTTTGAATTGTCTTCTTTGTTAGACACTTATGAGGCTACGATAAGTATGGTTAGCTAATTCGCTGCAGTCTTTTGTTATCATTATAGTATTTCCTTATGAGGATGGAGTGCCTTACTCATCCATTGATCCATGCTAATGGACTTATGAATCCTGTTTTAAATTTAGTAACTAAGCCACTCTTTCATAAAAGGAATTCTTTTTTTTATTGTTCCAACTTAAGAAGGATCAAAAGCTACAATAGAAAATATTATTGACGTTCTGCTAGTATTATGTAAGACAAATGTACTTGTGTCCTTACGCAGTTACGCACCATTACTACACATTCAAAAAGCGGAGTCTAATTGAGAACTGCTAATTTACAAACACCTCTCGTATTATGACATATACTTTTGAATAGTCTTGATTGGCTTCTAGCAATTACTCATTGGTCGGAACGGGCCGAGATTTTGTTCCCGAAACTCGTTATTTTGGGCCAAAAGGGGGCTTTTTCGGTCAAAATTGGATCGGGTCAAAAAAGACTAAAAAATCATTTTTGGCTTGCTCAAAGCCCGTTCCAAAGCAAAAATAATCGGGTTGGACCAAATTTTTTTGCCCAAACCCGTCCAAAATTCGGGTGGGGCATTTTTGATCAGCTCTACTTCTAAGTAGTCTTAAGAAACGTTGGCCATATCTTACTAATGCACAAAAATAACATCGTGTGAGATCTTATTAAGATTACTATACTCTAATGTGTATTTTCAAATTATCAACTTTCCATAATTTCTAATAATTCGTTATCGTATTTAGTTATATACTAATGGTCAAAGGTGAGTAATGAACACCTTTAAAAAGGTATGTAATTGTAAGTTATTCATACATGTCAATACTCAATTTTCAAACATTTCTATCGTACACACAACCTCACCTATAGAAATCCCAAGATTTGTATAGATCCTATCTCAATTCGATAAGTCGTGTTAGTATTTGAACATAACATTTGTTACTCTATACAATCAATACATAAATCAAGTAAAATAAGCTACTATAACTTACTAAGTTCAAAGTTTATAACACTATTTCATACTTGATACACAAATTTGTTCCCACTAATATGTAGCCTCAATAGCAAGAAGAAAGCTCACGAAATTAAAAAGGATTTTGCTAAACAACGCCCTACAATTTTCTAGTAACTTCCTAAATACGGTATTTTATACCGTATTTACATACTTGTATTTCTTTCTCTCTCCTCCCCTTGACTCCCTTTCTTAATATTTTCTAATTTTCAGATTTCCCCCCTTCTTCATTCACTTTCCCTCCCATCTTCTTCCACTCACCACTAGACACCGGTGTCGCTGCACAACCACTGTCGGACCACCACTGTACCACCATCACCGCACTGCTACCCCCGACACGCCACCATCGTCGTACCCTCACCATCACCCCCTCCCTCTGTTTTTTTTTCCATTTACAATGATTTTTAAAAAAAAAAAATTAAAGGAGGCGTCCACCACGGACGCCTCCCTTTTTTTAAAAAAAAAAATGAAGAAAAAACAGGTGGTGTGTCGGGGTATGGTGGTGGTGGTGGTGCTGCCGTGGAGAAGAAGATGGTGGTGGTGGTGGTGGTGTGGCGGGAACTTTTGAAATTAGAGGAGGAGGGGTTAGGAAAGTGAGTCAAGGGGAGGAGAGAGAAAAAAATACAAGTATATAAATATGATATAAAAATATCGTATTTAAAGGGCTTTGCTAAACACCGCCCTAGAATTTCCTAGTAACGCCCTAAATACGGTATTTTTATACCGTATTTATATACTTGTATTTTTTTCTCTCTCCTCCCCTTGATTCACTTCCTAATGTTTCCAGATTTTTTACCCTTCTTCCTCCACTTTCTCTCTCCCATCTTCTTCCACTCACCACTAGACACCGGTGCCACCACACAACCACCGCCGCACCACCACCGCGGGAACACCACTGCACCACCGCCGCCGAAACACTTACTCCGACATACCACCACCGCATATCCCCACCATCACCTCTCTGTTTTTTTTTTCAATTTACAGTGAATTTTTTTTTTAAAAAAATTAAGGGGGCGTCCACCATGGATGCCCCACCACCGGTGGAGGCGCCCATGGCAGGCGCTCCACCACATGGTGAGGCGCCTGCCATGGGCGCCTCCACCGGTGGTGGGGCGTCCATGGTGGACGCCTCTTTTTTTTTTTGAACTTTTTTTCAAAAAAAATTAAGGGAGGCGTCCATCATGGACGCCCCACCACCGGTGGAGGAGCCCATGGCAGACACCTCACCATGTGGTGGAGCGCCTGCCATGGGCGCCTCCACCGGTAGTGGGGCGTCCACGGTCGACGCCCCCTTAATTTTTTTTTAAAAAAAATTCACTGTAAATTTAAAAAAAAAACAGAGGAGAAGAGGGTGCGATGATGTGTCGGTGGTGTGGCGGCGGAGGTGCGGCGGTGGTGGTGCGGCGGTGGAGGTGCGGCAGCGGTGGTGAGCTTTGTCAACTTGTTTGTTTTTTTTTCTTTTTTTATAAAAAAACATTATGAGAGGTGGTAGTGTTGGTGTTGGTGTTGGTGTTGGTGGAGGGGGCATGAAGGTGATGGTGGTGTGGAAGAAGAAGGCGAAGTGAGGAAAGAGGAGAAAATGAAAAATACAGTATAAAATACAGGGCGTTACCAGGAAAATTTAGGGCGTGATTTAGCAAATGAGTATTTAAAATATTACTATGAAAATTTTTGGACATTGTTTGCAACCCAAAATAAAAATGCTACAACAACAAAAATAAAAAGTATAGATAATCATTACCAAATACCAATAGGCAATAGCAACAAGATGAGGAACAGTTGACGTCAAAAAAAACAAGATGAGGAACAGTTAAAGCTTTAGCTAAAATTAACCATTGGTGACCACTTGAAGCATTCGCATGTTTTGAATCAACCTATTTTCTCCTCACTGAACATCTTAATCCTCCTAAATTACAATACTCATCTTCAAAAATTGGATCCTTTTCTCTCTCTTCCATTCAGGCCTCTTTAATTTCTATCAGGTAAATACTTAATTTCTTAATGCTAAACTTAAGATTTCAATCTCTGCATTTTCACTTCATCTCTTTGCTCTTTCTCGATTAAATTTTGCGAGGAAATTCCAAGAAATGAGTTGCTCTGGTCTTTGGTCCGTTTGGTAGAAATTGTTTAAGTATTTCTATTTTATTATCACAAGTTTGATTTGACTGTCGTTACAGTATGCGTAAATTTGTAATTTGCTGTGATATAAATGTGAAATTTGAATTGAATTTTGTAGAGTCCGTTAGTTAGGAATTGTTTAAGTGTTTTTTGTTCAGTCTTTTTTTTATCAAAAGTTTGGATTAATTGTTATTGTTGCAGTATGTGTAATTTGCTATTCAAGCTGTGGTATAACGTCGAAGTTGAATTGAATTTCGTAAAATTTCTTGGATCCAATTTTAGAGTTATGAGAGAAAGGTCTGGTCAGTTTCTTCATTTTTTTTTAAAAATAGTTAGTCTAAATTAGTTGATGATAGCAAAGTTTGTAGCTTGCTAGATCTGAAACAATGTTTAATTTATGTCGTGGTTAGTTATTCTTATTGCAGATATTAGATACAAAGATCGGTGTAGGTGGTTGTGGAGGAAAGTATAAACCACTGCTATCCGACGTTCCATCCACTCATAAAGTTCTTCCCAATTTTTCAGCACACCGATTTGTCTTCAAATTCCAGTTGCGCCTTCTCTGAATTTTTTAATTTGTGGCGACTGTGAGTAAATTATATCTCTCTCTTCTCTATTAATTTCGTGATTCTTGACTGATTTATTGGAGGTACATCTTTCAGCATTTTCTTATAAGGTTTACAATACAAGCCTACGATTAGTAAAAGACCATACTATCCTTTTACATATCTTGTTACTCTAATAATAATCAATTATATTTGTTTAATTTTCTTCAATCGATGTTCGTTTCTTTGAATTGTTGTTCGATTTGTGCTTTAATTTGATTTTTTTTCCCGATAAATTTGTTTTTTTTAAGCTATAGATTATTATCTTAGTGTTACCTAATTCACCTTTTGAATTCGCAAGACAGGCCAAAAAGAAAGCAAAACTGACCATAATCCGTTTGCAATTCATAGTGGATTAGCGAATTAGGTAACACTTCATTGATTTATTGACAAAACTAACTGAAGTATTGGGAAGTGTAACACCCATGGAAAGCGGTTGCGTTTTCGCGCGAACGGCCCGTAACGGCCAAATAGAACGTTTCGCGACTGTTGCAGCGTAAATTTATTGCAAAAATTCACATAAGTCGGTTTTGAAGCTTGTTTTTTAATTTTTTTTGTTTATAGTACCATATTATAGTGAAATACACTATTTGGGATACTTCTCACACAAATAATTATTTAAATATTATTTAACTAATAAATGAATTAAAATAATTAACAACTCATATAACAACTAACTTGTGGAAAAATAAAATACTTAAATAAAGAAGGGTGTATGTCTCTTACCTATTAAGGATGAAAGTTGAGATGATTCCTTAATCAAATAAAAAGATTGTTTGAGAAGAAGGAAGTGAAAAAAAGGATAAAGAAATTTAGAAAGAGAAATTATAGAAATTCATATTACCTCCAAATCTGTAATTCCACTAGCTGGGAGAAAAAAAAAGAAGAAGATGAATCTCCATTCTCCAAAGTGCACTGCTCCATGTTTGAAGAAAGATGAATCTTCAAAGTCCACGCTCCATGTTTTTGGTGAAAGAAGTAAATCAGTAATGGGTTAGTATTTTAGGAGGGGAAAAATGGAGGGAAACATGGAGGGAAACATGGAGGGGAAAATTAGGCTTCTTTACGGTAAAATACATGTAGACATTCGATTTATTTTCATTCTTTTTACTTATTATTTTAGATTAAGATATTAATAAAATTTGTACCATTAGTTAGCAAGTAACTTATTTTCGTAACAAAAACAAATTATTAGAAGTAACTAGTAGTATAGTACAAAAATTAAATAAATTATTAACTATTACATGTCACTGAATGTAAAATATCAAATCATATACCATACTAATAGATATGATTACCACCAAAATGAACGACGATGGGGTTCTTCGTTAGTATCATCTCTACCCGGCTCACCAAAAATATATGGGCCCATTGTCGTGTTCCCCATCTCCTATGTGTTAGTTGGTTCAGTTGCTTGACTCGGATTACTAGAGTTTGTGGAGTAATCATAATTTACATTTCTATAAGTGATGGTCCCGTGGTTGATGATTTGAATGTGATCACGATATTGAGCTCCAGCCTTACCATCTTCATAATTAGTAGATGTATAAGGCATGCCACATCTCCAATTTTCTTCCCAATTTGCTTGAGGTTGTTCATGGTATGGCTGAGGTGGGTAATATGGGACTGGTGGTTGTACCTCCATCGCGTCTCCTCAATTGGGGGTAGGGTATGTTTCTTGAAATATATTATTCTCAATGTTGTTACTTGAATAACTTGAATCACCCATATTACTCCCCATGAAATTTGGAGTGTTATCATTTGACGTTATGTACGAGCCTTCATCATTCACATGGCTCTTTCCCCGATTTTGGCGTCTTTCATATAATTGAGTTAGGTTGAGAATGATGCATCCTCTCATCATTTCGAACCATACTCTTGTAGATCACAATCATCTAAATCATTTTGGACCATACTCTTATAGATCACAATCATCTAAAACACTTGAACCTACTTGTCTATGTGGATTCTGATGATATCCATATTCATCCTCATATCTACCCCCACCATCATCATCATCATCATCACTCGGGGGTGTTAATGCAGATCTACTCGATAGGGAGGACGGTCGGTTGGTGTCATAGCTTTGAGGTAGAGATACACCAAATCTTATTTCTGGATCATCATCATGAATCTCAATTGTATTATCCTCATCATCACCAAAGTTCATCCACTCCAAATCGTCATCTTGAAAGACCGATTGCTCTCTTTCTTACAGTGATGCATTAAGTGGATCATCCTAAAAAATATGATCCAAATTAATTGGATTGAAGCTTGAATCGATTTCTTCCTCACTCCTCCGTTTTGCATGTCTTCTTCACAATTTCATATTATAACGGAGGTAAACTATCATATGAAGTCTCTTATACTGCAATCGATTCCTTGCCTTGGTATGAACATGACTCCACATGCTCCAATTTCTTTCACAATTTGAGGAGGACATACATTAACTCAGCCTTCGAACAACTATACGACATACTTCTACAACACTTTCACCAAAAGTCATCCACCATTCAGCTACAAAATTTAAATTTGTTATAAATTATTGTTCCATTGAACTCATTCTAACATTAA
Source organism: Beta vulgaris subsp. vulgaris (assembly GCF_026745355.1). Taxonomy (NCBI): domain Eukaryota; kingdom Viridiplantae; phylum Streptophyta; class Magnoliopsida; order Caryophyllales; family Amaranthaceae; genus Beta; species Beta vulgaris. The sequence goes on from NC_079208.1 coordinate 9,509,999, forward strand.
TAATTCGTGTGAATTACATATTTACTTATTTTTTTTTTACCTGGATTCATGTGTTTAATAGCACCCTCAGCCATGCTATTTCCGAAACTATCAAGCTTCTCCTTGTAGACGTATAAATGTAAATATTATAGTATTATATTATACTATCTACAAAAGATATAAATACAAATCTGAAAGTTAAAAGCTAAATATTACTTGATTGAAAGCTTTAATATCATTGTCCATATTGGGTTCTATTTTCTAAATGACCTTCTTCACCCCCGACATCACCTCATTATCATCAATAATCTTGTCATTTGAATAATAAAATTGTGGATCGAGAAAATAACCTTCATTCAGTAGTAAAAAATGATATAATAGTCAGTAATAATAATTGTGATATTAAATAATATCTATTGGAAAATTGCATTTTAGTTGAATTCACCAGCAGAATGCAGATCATGATGTAGTTGAAAATTCTACCTTTCATTAATAATTTTTCGGTAGGTTCTGTAATACCTACAATCCTTTCCTATAGCCAACTTGGCTCTTTCCATTGCCTCGTAGATGAAACCCATAGTCGGTTTTTCATCCCCATCAACAAGCCTCAGAACCTTTAAAAGTGGCTCCATTATTTTTAGAACCTCGTTTGCCTTATTCCAAAACATAATAACATTCTCCGTTTGTGCAAGTAAAAGCTCACGAACCTTTTTTGCATTGTCATCGGTCATTTTACCCCATCTAGATTGCTTCCATTCGGAGATTCAAACATATCCCGCAGATCATTATTATGCGTGACAATGCTCTCTAACGACACAAAATTTGTCGCAAATCTAGTGATTCCAAGCCACAAGAGCTCTCGATTGTTGGTGATCTTTTTCATATATTTCACGCTCCAGGTCGAATTGTAGATGAAGCTTGATATCAAATTTGCTTGTGATATAACATCTTTGATTGAAGACTTCTCTTATTATGTCCTCAATAATAAGATCTATAGAATGAGCAACACAATGAGCCCAATATATACGCGGAAAAGCGTCCATTAGTTTTTTTCCTGCGGCCTTCATGGCAGCCTCATTATCGGTCACTACTTGGACCATTCGATCTAGTCCAACTTCTTCTACTACTTTTTTCATCAAAGAAAAATAGTAGTCAATATTTCTTGACGACACATTGGTGGCATCAACTGATTTGTGAAATACCGTGCCACGAGAAGAATACACAAGGTAATTCAAAATGTGCATTCTGGTTGGACTATTCCATCCATCAGACATTATTGTGATACCTCTCTCATCCCACACCTTGGCAAATATGCCTATATATTCCTTCATCAATCTACATTCTTCTCGGAGATTACTTCTGCAAGCTCATATGCAGATGGAGCTCTTACATCAGCTGAAGTTTCACGAATGACATTCATTAATGGGTTAGTGAATGCCGAAATAACAGCGGTAAATGGTTGGTTGTTATCTATGATCCAGTTACCAAATGCTTTCGTAACTTTCTCATTTTGCCTCTTTAGCCAACTAGTGTTGATCTTTCTTTATCTTTTCACCTTTTCATTTTTTTCTAAATATATCTCAAGTGCTCTTAACCTCGGTGCAGGAGTGGATACTGGTTCATACATTCTATCCCTAGCTCGTTGTTGACCTCCTTCTCTAACAGTAAATGATCTGTTTATTCGAGGGATCCCACTCCCACTACCACCTTCATAGTTACTACTTCTCCCCTTCAACATATCACAGTCCCTTTCGAGTCGTTGTTGCATTGACTATCCCGCATTCCCATAAACATACTTGGATAATCCTTGTCATCAAAATCACAACGATTATATATTCTCATTATTTCTTGTTCAAAATTAAACTATCTCCGCTGCTTATTTGTTTTGGATTTCATACTCTTCTAGTAGATTGTGCATTTCTCTTTGGATTTGTGCCGGAACCTTATCACATGCCATGACATAGCCCTTTTCAGGAGCCAAGTGTTCTTTAAGACGTGTTATCCCCCTTTGATTTTACTTTTTGGCAAACTTTACATTCTACTGTTTTCTCGTCTTTAGTGAGTTTTGTTGGGGCCCATTTCTTGGACCAACCCACCTATGGCAAAGTTACTAAAGTACCCCTACATCTAGGGAAGCCAACCCTCCACCAGCTGGAGGTGACCAAAATACCCTCATTTATTGGGGCTCCTATCCTCTATAAATGAGGGTTGTCTCATCAGACAAAGGTAAGCGACTCTAAGCTGCCAAACCCAGAGCATCTCTCTCTACATTGACCCCTTTCTCTCTCTACCTTAATCATTTACCAACTTGAGCGTCGGAGGGGCGATCCCGGGACAACCCCCCGGGGTAGGCTAACCTTGTTTTGCAGGATTCTGACGTACGGATAACGGAGCTCAAACGTAACTTCTTGGGGCCCACATCAAGTCTCTCAACACACATTAGCATCCTCAATTTCTTAGCAGAAATAGTTTGGCGCCGTTTGTGGGGATAATACAAGAAGTTACTTTGCCACTACTCAGCAAGATTCACCTTGTTGCTACTCAGCAAAATTCACTTCATTGTTGCTCAGCAATGGCACCAACCAAGAAGACACGCTCCTAAGCCAACCGTTCCGGGAGAGCTCAAGCATCCCATGTGCACCTACGGTGTTATCCCTCTATCCGAATGATGATGATTCCACCCCAATCAGGAATCCATTGCGAAGTCGGTCATCCCACAGCATCGGGTCAGATATAAGTAGCTGACCCTCCACCCATAACTGCAACATACGTCACCTTGATTGCATCTCATCTTCAACAAACTCTCCAGCAAAGTCGGATTGGTATGGTTTCCACTAGTCGCGAGGAGATCATTCATCCTTCCTAAGATGGTCAGCCTAACCGGCTGGGACCTAAACAAAGGGAAGGATCGCGTCAACCCTCAAAAGGGTAAAACATGTTATCACTCGGAAGAAGTTGTATCGAAGAACACAACCCATGAAGACTGATCTGAACAAGGGGTGTGGTGACTCAGAACCGTAAAACCTCTCTAGAATAAGAAGTGGCACCCTCAAGTGTATGATATAGTTCAGCTAGAGGGGCCTATTCATCAAAGGCACCGACTCATCAACGATGTCTACTCATTCAAGGTATCCACTCATCCTTAGGTGCCCACTCGGCGAAAAGAAAATACTCAGATAGATGTGCCTAGTCATCATCAAAGGCATCAACTCATCAACAGTACTTACTCCTTCAACGTACCCACTCATCCTTGGGTGCTTGCTCAGCCAGGGCATCTACTTGGCCTTAGATGCCTACTCAACCAAAGAGAAACTCATCTCAGCTTCAAAGGCACACTATCAAAAGCCTTTACATCACCCAGATCGGTCAAGAAAAACTAAGACTATCAAGTCAACAAAGGCAAGCAAAAGGAGACTCAAAAGGCGAGAATTTCGCCATGGCACCTCCACAGTCACGAGGGGGAAATCTCACTAACATAGCCGAAAATGGCTAAGTACAACATACCGGAACATTCATGATGTCAAAGTGGCGAGGCTCAAAGCGACCCATATCCTCCATATCCGGACCCGCTCGGTCAGTAGGAGACCCCCTCTCCTTTGCCGAGTCATTCTCATACTTAGCCAAAGTCAAGCTAAGTACTTAATTGGCGCCCACTCGGACGACATGTGGCTCATTAGCCCCTTATCCGAGTGGCATCCGACCCGCTCGGCTGATAGGAGACCCTCTCTCCTTTGTCGAGCTGCTCTTATACTTAGCCAAATTTAGGCTAAGTAATTCATTGATACCTACTCGAATAGGGACCCGGTCGGCCACTCAGTCTTGCACATAAAGCGAGGCACAATCCTGAGTCCCCCCCCCCCTCTCGGACCCAGCAGGGTACCCTAGAACATGGATCTCTCTCGATTTCCGTTGGACGATTGCATTGGGAAGGAAGGATGCTACCCTATCCGATCATCCAGCGTGGGGCTAATTACTCGAACGCCTCAGCTGGTCCAATGAATACACTTGATGGAGGTGTGATGATGTTCATCATCCCCTGAATAAAAAAACTTCTCTAACGACACTCAAGTATACAGAATCCCCCTGGCTAACTTAGCATACACTCAAGTATCAACAATAGAACCTACTCGAGATATGAGTAGCGTCAGAAGACCTCCTCGGGAAGCATGAAGCTCACTAGCCCTGCCGAGTCGAGAAGCTCCATCATTGGCACCTCCTCAGTCAGAAGAGGAGTGTCCTACTAACTTAGCCGAGAAACGGCTAAGTATCAACAATTGAACCTACTCGAGATCTGAGTAGCGTCAGAAGACCTCCTCGGGAAGCATGAAGCTCCGGAAGTCTCCTCATTGGCACCTCCTCATTCAGAAAAGGAGCGTCCTACTAACTTAGCTGAAAAACGGCTAAGTATCAACAATTGAACCTACTCGAGATCTGAGTAGCGTTGGAAGAACTCCTCGGGAAACATGGGGCTCACTAGCCCTTCCGGGTCGGGAAGCTCGCTCTCCTTGGCACCTCCTCAATCATAAGAGGAGCGTCCTAACTTAGCCGAAAAATAGCTAAGTATCAACAACCGGACCTACTTGGGAGCCGATTAGTGTCACAAGACCTCCTCGGGAAGCATGGGGCTTATTTACCCCCCGAGTCGAGCATATATCTCGTGGGCACCTGCTCGGACAAGCTTGGGGCTCATTAGCCCCTCATCCGGGTGGCGTCCAACTTACTCGGCCCAAGGAAGCCTTCCCCTCCTTGGCTGAGTCACTTTCCTAGCCAAACAGGGCTAAGCAAAAGAAGGCACCTGCTCGGACAAGCTTGGGGCTCATTAGCCCCTCATCCGAGTAGCGTCCAACCTACTCGGCCCAAGGAGGCCTTCCCCTCCTTGGCTGAGTCACTTTCCTAGCCAAACAGGGCTAAGCGAAAGAAGGCACCTGCTCGGATAAGCTTGGGGATCATTAGCTTCTCATCCAAGCGGCGTCCAACTCACTCGGCCCAAGGAGGCCTTCCCCTCCCTGGCCGAGTCACTTTCTTAGCCGAAATATGGCTAAGGACCTCCCTCGACATCTCGAGGAGCGTCCATGACCACCCTCGGCACTTCGAGGAGCGTCACTCAAATACTTAGCGAAATTCAAGCTAAGTACTTCATTGGTACCCACTCGGACAGTATGGGGCTCATTAGCCCCTCACCCGAGTGGCGTCCGACCCGCTTGACCACTAGGAGACCCCTCTTCTTTGACGAGTCGCTCTTATACTTAGCCAAATTCGAACTAAGTACTTCATTCGCACCCACTCGGACAGCATGGGGCTCATTAGCCCCTCATCCGAGTGGTGTCCAATCCACTTGGTCGGTCAAGCCTCGAGGGCACCTGGTCGGCCAACGTCTCGAGTGCACCCGTTCGGCCAAGCTTCAGCCAAGCATCGAGTGCACTGGGTCGGCCAAGCCTCGAGTGCACCTGGTCGGCCTAGCCTTGAGGGCACCGGGTCGGCCAAGGTCCCGAGCATGCATCCCCTCGGCCAAGCCTTGAGGGCACCTGGTCGGCCACAATACTCGAGGGAGTTGCTCGGCCTCGACCAACTCAGCTCTAGCGAGCTGCTGGACCTCGACCAATTCAGCTCTAGGGAGCTGCTCGGCCTCGACTAGCTGGGCAATAGGGAGATGCTCGACCTCGACAAGCTCGGCTCTAGAGGGCTACTCGGCCTCGGCCAGCAATGCTCGAGGGAGCTGCTCGGCCTCGGCGAGCAATGCTCGAGGGAGTTGCTCGGCCTCGACTCACTCGGCACTAGGGGCTACTCGGCCAAGGAACCTGCTCGGCCAAGGAAATTTCTCGACCAGGACAGTTGCTCGACCGGTCAGCGAGACCCTTGTGCTTGGTTAATCCTAGCGCCAGAAGATATCCTTGGCTACGATCCGGCATGAAAATTCTTGGGTCCCGCTCAATATCGGCAAAAATGCAATCACCTTATTCCGCCAATCAACCGAGCTAAAATGGCGATTTCAACTCCGATTACTTGGCGTGGGGCTAATTGTTTGGGCCCATTTCTTTGACCGCCCACCTATGGAAAAGTTACTAAAGTACCCCTACATCTAGGGAAGCAAGCCCTTCACCAGCTGGAAGTGACCAAAATACCCTCATTTTTTGGGGCTCCTATCCTCTATAAATAAGGGTTGTCTCATCAGACAAAGGTAAGCGACTCTAAGCTACCAAACCCAGAGCATCTCTCTCTACATTGATCCCTTTCTCTCTCTACCTCAATCATTTACTGACTTGAGCGTCGGAGGGGCGTTCCCTGGACCACCCCGGGGTAGGCTAACCTTGTTTTGCAGGATTCCAACGTACGGATAACGGAGCTCAGACGTACCTTCTTGGGGCCCACATCAAGTCTCTCAGGACATATTAGTATCCTCAATTTCTTAGCAGAAACAAGTTTCATACAAAATCTTCATCCAACATAAAAATATAAATATGTACGCCGTGTTAGTTTCACGGGATTACTTGCAAAATGCCACGATCTAAATCTGAAAATAAAGATGTTGGATGGAGATTTTGTATGAAACTCACTAAAGATGAGAAAACAGTAGAATGTAAATTTTGCCAAAAAGTAAAATCAAAGGGGGATAACACGTCTTAAAGAACACTTGGCTCCTAAAAAGGGCAATGTCATGGCATGTGATAAGGTTCCGGCACAAATCCAAAGAGAAATGCACAATCTACTAGAAGAGTATGAAATCCAAAACAAATAAGCAGCGGGGATAGTTTAATTTTGAACAAGAAATAATGAGATATATATCAATCATTGTGATTTTGATGACAAGGATTATCCAAGTATGTTTATGGGAATGCGGGATAGTCAAATGCAATAACGATTCGAAAGGGAGTGTGATATGTTGAAGGGGAGAAGTAGTAACTATGAAGGTGGTAGTGGGAGTGGGGTCCCTCGAATAAACAGATCATTTACTGTTAGAGAAGGAGGTCAACAACGAGCTAGGGATATAATGTATGAACCAGTATCAACTCCTGCACCGAGGTTAAGAGCACTTGAGATATATTTAGAAAAAAAATGAAAAGGTGAAATGATAAAGAAAGATCAACACTAGTTGGCTAAAGAGGTAAAATGATAAAGTTACGAAAGCATTTGGTAACTGGATCATAGATAACAACCAACCATTTACCGCTGTTATTTCGGCATTCACTAACCCATTAATGAATGTCATTCGTGAAACTTCAGCTGATGTAAGAGCTCCATCTGCATATGAGCTTGCAGAAGTAATCTCCGAGAAGAATGTAGATTGATGAAGGAATATATAGGCACATTTGCCAAGGTGTGGGATGAGAGAGGTATGACAATAATGTTGATGGATGGAATAGTCCAACCAGAATGCACATTTTGAATTACCTTGTGTATTCTTCTCGTGGCACGGTATTTCACAAATCAGTTGATGCCACCAATGTGGCGTCAAGAATTGTTGACTACTATTTTTCTTTGATGAAAAAAGTAGTAGAAGAAGTTGGACTAGATCGAGTTGTCCAAGTAGTGACCGATAATGAGGCTGCCATGAAGGCCGCAGAAAAAAAACTAATGGACGCTTTTCCGCATATATATTGGGCTCCTTGTGCTGCTCATTCTATAGATATTATATTGGAGGACATAATAAAGAAGTCTTCAATCAAAGATGTTATATCACAAGCAAATTCGATATCTAGCTTCATCTACAATTCGACCTGGTGCGTGAAATATATGAAAAAGATCACCAATAATCGAGAGCTCTTGTGGCTTGACATCACTAGATTTGCGACAAATTTTGTGTCATTAGAGAGCATTGTCACGCATAAGAATGATATGCGGGATATGTTTGAATCTCTCTAATGGAAGCAATCTAGATGGGGTAAAATGACCGATGACAATGCAAAAAAGGCCCGTGAGAGCTTTTACTTGCACAAACTGAGAATGTTGTTATGTTTTGGAATAAGGCAAACGAGGTTCAATATATAATGGAGCCACTTTTAAAGGTTCTGAGGCTTGTTGATGGGGATGAAAAACCGACTATGGGTTTCATCTACGAGGCAATGGAAAGAGCCAAGTTGGCTATAAGAAAGCATTATAGGTATTACAGAACCTACCGAAAAATAATGTATGAAAGTTGGAATTTTCAACTACATCATGATCTGCATTCTGCTGGTGAATTCATCTAGAATGCAATTTTCCAATAGATATTACTTAATATCACAATTATTATTACTGACTATTATATCATCTTTTACTACTGAATGAAGGTTATTTTCTCAATCCATAATTTTATTATTCAAATGACAAGATTATTGATGACAATGAGGTGATGTCGGGGGTGAAGAAGGTCATTTAGAAAATAGAACCCAATATGGACAATGATATTAAAGCTTTGAATCAAGTAATAGAACCCAATACTATAATATTTACATTTATACGTCTACTAGGAGAAGCTTGATAGTTTCAGAAATAGCATGGCCGAGGGTGCTATTAAACACATGAATCCAGGTACAAAAAATAAATAAATATGTAATTCATACGAATTATTAATGTTATAATGAGTTCAATGGAACAATAATTTATAACAAATTTAAATTTTGTAGCTGAATGGTGGATGATTGTTGGTGAAAGTGCAATTGAGATTGATGATGATAATCCAGAAATAAGAGTTGGTGTATCTCTACCTCTAAGCTATGACACCAACTGGCAGTCCTCCCCATCGAGTAGATCTGCATTAACACCCAGAGTGATGATGATAGTGGGGGTAGATATGAGGGCGAATATGGATATCATCATAATCCACATAGACAAGAAGGTTCAAGTGTTTTAGATGATTGTGATCTACAAGAGTATGGTCACCGAAATGATGAGAGGATGCATCATTCTCAACCAACTCAATTATTTGAAAGTAGAGCTGGCCACGGGCCGTGTTGGGCCTGAACGCGGGCCAGGCCCACGGGCTGGAGTGGAATACGGGCCGGGCTAGTCCCGCGACCCATCAAACTCGTGCCATGCCGTGCCGGGCTGAAATTGTGCGAAGCTTGTCCATGGCACGACACGGCCCACGTGCCTGGCGGGCCGGGCTCGTGCTCACCACGGGTCGGTGTCGTGCTCAACGCGGCCCTGGTCCGAAAATCACAGTTTTTGAAAAAAAAAAAATACTTGTGCTCGCAGGCCTTGTGCGTAAAAGGGTTATTTTATTTTGCAAAGTAAAGTAATGGTAAATGAACTGAAAAGGGTGACACAATCAAAAAGAGTTGATTTTTGCTACTGATAAATTTTAGTTTTGTTTTTTTAGGTCTACTTCACTACTTGTCTAGCATTGTTAGATTTGTTGTCACTTTACTAGAATTATATTGTAAGCTTTATTTCTCTCTCTTTTTCTTTTTTTAAGTTTATTTTTTATTTTATATATTTGTATTTATAAGTTAATTATAGTGAAAAACAAAAAGTAAAAAGTAAAGAAAATTTATTTACAGTAACATTGTAACTTGAAAAATACCTCAAATTTATTATTGAACTCTTGATAATATTGAAAAGGAACAAAATAACTAGATGTCTAGATTCTTAACAACTAAAGACATTACAAACAATAAGAAAGTTACATTGCATTGATTGAGAACTATTATCATCACTCATCATCATCATCTATTTCTTGTTCAAGATCGTCGGCTAATTGAATTGATTGAGAACTATTAGATCCAGAAGCCGACGTGCCTTCATCATTATCGTTTTGTACATAAGACTTATCTTGAGATCGATCTTCGGCATCTAACCAATCTTTGAAAGAGACACACATTTCAAGAGTTTCGGGTTTTAAACTTGATCTTCTATCATCTAGCACTCTTTCTGATGCGCTAAAAGCTCGTTCGGATGCAACTGATGAGACTTGGATAGCAAAAATATCACGCGCCATCGCCGCCAAAATTGGATGCTTTGTGCTTTGTGCTTTGTCCTTTGTCCTTTCCACCACTCCAGTAGGTCAAGTCCAAACTTTTCTTCATCATTCATACCTTTCATAAAATCATAGCTTAGATACATTTGTAATTCAGAAACATCACTTTGAGTTCTCCGGGATGATTCACTACCAGAAAATTTAGACATCATATTAGCAGCTTGTGCAAATAAACCTTTTGACCGCTTACTTACGCTCTTGGATGATTGAGAAAGAGCAAATCGAGTAACTGTTACATATTTAATTTCATAAATTCTAAATAGTTCGAAAAATCGAGTGGCCACATTGGTTTTAAAAGCTCCAACATCACTTTCAAGTAGCATGCAATAAAAATAAATATCAAGTAACAAGAAAGTACCATCATATTTTTGCCTTGGATCTAAAATAGAAGCAAAAACATAAATAATAGGAAGCTCCGTATAATATTTGCGCCATTTCACCTCCATTGCTGGAAGATAGTCATCATAAGTTTCTTTACCACGATGCTCATAAAAAAGTTAAGCAAGTAAACATGCATTACTAAGAAAAGATTGAGAACATGGATTATAAACAGAAGAAAAACAATGGGTCATGCTATATAACAATTGTAAGAAGTTCATATACTTTTCACAATTGTTCCAATCACTTTCTAATAAAGCCATTTGTGAAAATTTTTGATTGAAGAAAATCGTTATTGGATTCTATACTCGATTGCCCTACTCAACATGTCATAAGTGGAGTTCCACCTAGTCGGACAATCGGCTTTGAGTTTTACCACCTTTAGCTTTTGCTGACGCAGAAATGCTTTCCACTCCTGAAGTCTCATAGAAGAACTGTTAATAGAAAAAATTGCAGTTCTAATTTTCTCATAAAAAGGACCAATAGCAGTAGTTCCATCTCTCACACATAAATTTAAAACATGACAAATGCATCTAATGTGAAGTGCTTCTCCATCTAAAATTAAATCTGGTAATTGTTGTTTGACCATGTTTGCTCTATATGTCATAGATGTTGCATTATCAAAAGTCATGGACATAATTCTAGTCCTAAGACCATACTCATCAATAGCTTGCATTAGATGATGAGCAATGTTAAGACCAGTGTGGGCGTATTCTAACATTCTAAAATGAATAATACGCATTTGCAACAACCATTCATCATCTATCCAATGACAAGTCACACACAAGTAATGTAGTCCATAACCACCATCCCATGCATCTGCAGTTAAAGAAACTCTACAAGGAAGATTACTTAATAGTTGAATTAACCTTTCTTTATGCTCTAAATAGTTTCTCATCGCAGATGAACAAGCCATTTTTCTAGAAATTGGCTTGTGTTGAGGTTGTAGTGCTTTGTTGATGTAATTATTAAAAGGTTCATTCTCAGCAAAAAGAAAAGGTTGTTCAGCATGCACAAGCATTTGCGCGACGCGAGTTCGTCCCTATCCCTCTCATAATTGTAAGTGAAACCTTGTGGATGATATCTAGAGATTTTGGGTTGTGCTGGATCGCTAGAGGGTTCACCATATTTTTTGGAGTGTCTAGCTAAGTGACCCGTCCCTTGTTTAGATATAGCAGATAAAATAATGTTACATGTTTTGCACTTAGCTTTGCTTTCATCCTTATTTAATAAAAAGTAGCCCCAAACCTTACTTTTTCGATGTTTCTTAGTTGCCATTTCCTCTTCCGTACACCACTCATCTAATAGATTTGGGATTTCAGAGAAGGGCCTATCCACTGATTGTCCACTAGATCTGGATCCCATGCTAGGCATTGTTGATGAAAATTGAGGTATAGTTTGGGTGGCATGGTAAGAACTTGGATCTTGTGGTGTGCTAAATCTGTAATAGGGTTGGTATGCGTTTGGTTGAAATCCCGGAGGGGGATTCATACCGAATGCAGAAAACGGTTGGTTCACTTGGCTATACTGATTGAATCCCATGTTTTGAGGTGGCGGCATAGACATGTTTGGGTTTTCTTGGTCACTAGAAGTAGCTATGTGTTTGGCTTTTTTGGAGGAGGTATTTGGTTTTGATGCCATTGCGTAAACAAATTCACAAAACCGGAATGTACTCAATTAAAATTAACAAAAATAACACTAATTAATATAAAAGGAATCAATTAACAATAATAGCTAACAACGTACTAATAATATAATTGTAAATAGAAAATGATTAGTAATAATAAGCTAAAAATAATTGAAACAAAGTTGAGTTAAATCTTACAACCAATATAGTAGAAATAAAATTAGGAAATGTGAGAATCGCAACTTCAAAGATTACTTGAATGATCTCCAAAAAATCTTCACCCAAAGAACAAGTAATTTTGTAGTAGTACTATTAATTATTTTAAGAGCAAAGTGTTAATGTATAATTGAGAGATTTTGTTATTTAGGAATTGAGAACTTTGATAATTCTAAATTGAGGAGATTGAAATAATACAGAAGAATGAATGATGAGATGAGAGTGATGAATTGTTTGGAATAAAAACTGAAGTTTTGGTGTATTTATAGACAAAGGAAAAAATTAGCCGTTGCAAAAATAGCTGTTGCAAAATTAGTCGTTGCTTGGTGCATATGGATTATGGACGTTGCAAAATCTGAAAATTTCACTCTTACAGTACATTGTGTATTTGTGACATTGTGTAGTTATTATGTGTTGTCATTGTCACAATGACACAATGTCATCATGTCACTTTACATGCACAATTTGCATCAAATGAAAAGCAAAAGGAGAGTTTCAACGACACTCAACTACTCAAGTCTTCAGCGAGCTTCTTTTTCGTGGGCCCAGCCCACGGGCCAGGTCACGGGCCCATCCCACGGGCCTGAACGGGCCAACTTAACGGGCTTGTGCCGGGCCGGGCTGACTTTTAAATTCCCGAAACGTTAACGGCCCACGTCCCATGTTATGAGCAGCGGGCCGAGCCGGGCCCATAGCGGGCTCGGGCCGGGCCGGGCCTAGAACGAGGAAAGAGTCATGTGAATGATGAAGGCTCGTACAAAGCGCCAAATGATAACACTCCAAATTTCATGGTGAGTAATATGGGTGATTCAAGTTATTCAAGTAACAACATTGGGAATAATATATTTCAAGAAACATACCCTACACCCAATTGGGGAGACGCGATGGAATTACAACCACCAGTTCCATATTACCCACCTCAGCCATATTATGAACAACCTCAAGCAAATTGGGAAGAAAACTAGAGATGGAGCATGCCTAATACATCTACTAATTATGAAGATGCTGAAGTTGGAGCTCAATATCATGGTCACGTTCAAATCATCAACCACGGGACTAGAGGTGGCCATGGGCCGGGCTGGCTCGCGGGCTTCCCGGGCCCTGCCCGTTCTAGGTCCGGCCCGAGCCCGCTATAAGCCCGGCCCGGCCCGCTGCTCATAACATGGGCTGTGGGCCGTTAACATTTCGGGAATTCAAAAGTTAGCCCGGGTCCGGCAGAAGCCCGTTAAGTTGGCCCGTTCAGGCCCGTGGGCTGGGCCCACGAAAAAGAAGCTCGCTGAAGACTTGAGTAGTTGAGTGCCGTTGAAACTCTCCTTTTGCTTTTCATTTGATGCAAATTGTGCATGTAAAGTGACATGATGACATTGTGTCATTGTGACAATGACAACACATAATAACTACACAATGTCACAAATACACAATGTACTGTAAGAGTGAAATTTTCAGATTTTGCAACGTCCATAATCCATATGCACCAAGCAACGACTAATTTTGCAACAGCTAATTTTGCAACGGCTAATTTTTTCCTTTGTCTATAAATACACCAAAACTTCAGTATTTTTTCCATACAATTCATCACTCTCATCTCATCATTCATTCTTCTGTATTATTTCAATCTCCTCAATTTAGAATTATCAAAGTTCTCAATTCCTAAATAACAAAATCTCTCAATTATACATTAACACTTTGCTCTTAAAATAATTAATAGTATTACTACAAAATTACTTGTTCTTTGGGTGAAGATTTTTTGGAGATCATTCAAGTAATCTTTGAAGTTGCGATTCTCACATTTCCTAATTCTATTTCTACTATACTGGTTGTAAGATTTAACTCAACTTTGTTTCAATTATTTTTAGCTTATTATTACTAATCATTTTCTATTTACAATTATATTATTTGTACGTTGTTAGCTATTATTGTTAATTGATTCCGTTTATATTAATTAGTGTTATTTTTGTTAATTTTAATTGAGTACATTCTGTTTTTGTGAATTTGTTTACGCAATGGCATCAAAACCAAATACCTCCTCCAAAAAAGCCAAACACATAGCTACTTCTAGTGACCAAGAAAACCCAAACATGTCTATGCCGCCACCTCAAAACATGGGATTCAATCAGTATAGCCAAATGAACCAACCGTTTTCTGCATTCGGTATGAATCCCCCACCGGGATTTCAACCAAACGCATACCAACCCTATTACAGATTTGGTACACCACAAGATCCTAGTTCTTACCATGCCACCCAAACTATACCTCAATTTTCATCAACAATGCCTAGCATGGGATCCGGATCTAGTGGACAATCAGTGGATAGGCCCTTCTCCGAAATCCCAAATCCATTAGATGAGTGGTGTACGGAAGAGGAAATGGCAACTAAGAAACATCGAAAAAGTAAGGTTTGGGCTACTTTTTTATTAAATAAGGATGAAAGCAAAGCTAAGTGCAAAACATGTAACATTATTTTATCTGCTATATCTAAACAAGGGACGGGTCACTTAGCTAGACACTCCAAAAAATGTGGTGAACCCTCTAGCGATCCAGCACAACCCAAAATCTCTCAGTATCATCCACAAGGTTTCACTTACAATTATGAGAGGGATAGGGACGAACTCGCGTCGCGCAAATGCTTGTGCATGCTGAACAACCTTTTCTTTTTGCTGAGAATGAACCTTTTAATAGTTACATCAACAAAGCACTACAACCTCAACACAAGCCAATTTCTAGAAAAATGGCTTGTTCATCTGCGATGAGAAACTATTTAGAGCATAAAGAAAGGTTAATTCAACTATTAAGTAATCTTCCTTGTAGAGTTTCTTTAACTGCAGATGCATGGGATGGTGGTTATGGACTACATTACTTGTGTGTGACTTGTCATTGGATAGATGATGAATGGTTGTTGCAAATGCGTATTATTCATTTTAGAATGTTAGAATACCCTCACACTGGTCTTAACATTGCTCATCATCTAATGCAAGCTATTGATGAGTATGGTCTTAGGACTAGAATTATGTCCATGACTTTTATTAATGCAACATCTATGACATATAGTGCAAACAGTCAAACAACAATTACAGATTTAATTTTAGATGAGAAGCACTTCACATTAGATGCATTTGTCATGTTTTAAATTTATGTGTGAGAGATGGAACTACTGCTATTGGTCCTTTTATGAGAAAATTAGAACTGCAATTCTTTCTATTAACAGTTCTTCTATGAGACTTCAGGAGTGGAAAGCATTTCTGCGTCAGCAAAAGCTAAAGGTGGTAAAACTCAAAGCCGATTGTCCGACTAGGTGGAACTCCACTTATGACATGTTGAGTAGGGCAATCGAGTATAGAATTCCAATAACGATTTTCTTCAATCAAAAATTTCCACAAATGGCTTTATTAGAAAGTGATTGGAACAATTGTGAAAAGTATATGAACTTCTTACAATTGTTATATAGCATGACCCATTGCTTTTCTTCTGTTTATAATCCATTTCTCAATCTTTTCTTAGTAATGCATGTTTACTTGCTCAACTTTTTTATGAGCATCGTGGCGAAGAAACTTATGATGACTATCTTCCAGCAATGGAGGTGAAATGGCGCAAATATTATACGGAGCTTCCTATTATTTATGTTTTTGCTTCTATTTTAGATCAAGGCAAAAATATGATGGTACTTTCTTGTTACTTGATATTTATTTTCAATGCATGCTACTTGAAAGTGATGTTGGAGCTTTTAAAACTAATGTGACCACTCGATTTTTCGAACTATTTAGAATTTATAAATTAAATATGGAACAGTTACTCGATTTGCTCCTTCTCAATCATCCAAGAGCGTAAGTAAACGGTCAAAAGGTTTATTTGCACAAGCTGCTAATATGATGTCTAAATTTTCTGGTAGTGAATCATCCCGGAGAACTCAAAGTGATGTTTCTGAATTACAAATGTATCTAAGCTATGATTTTATGAAAGGTATGGATGATGAAGAAAAGTTTGGACTTGACCTACTGGAGTGGTGGAAAGGACAAAGACAAGCACAAAGCATCCAATTTTGGCGGCGATGGCGCGTGATATTTTTGCTATCCAAGTCTCATCAGTTGTCCGAACGAGCTTTTAGCGCATCAGGAAGAGTGCTAGATGATAGAAGATCAAGTTTAAAACCCGAAACTCTTGAAATGTGTGTCTCTTTCAAAGATTGGTTAGATGCCGAAGATCGATCTCAAGATAAGTCGTATGTCAAAACGATAATGATGAAGGCACGTCGGCTTCTGGATCTAATAGTTCTCAATCAATTCAATTAGCCGACGATCTTGAACAAGAAATAGATGATGATGATGATGAGTGATGATAATAGTTCTCAATCAATGCAATGTAACTTTCTTATTGTTTGTAATGTCTTTATTGTTAAGAATCTAGACATCTAGTTATTTTGTTCCTTTTCAATATTATCAAGAGTTCAATAATAAATTTGAGGTATTTTTCAAGTTACAATGTTACCGTAAATAAATTTTCTTTACTTTTTACTTTTTGTTTTTCACTATAATTAACTTATAAATACAAATATATAAAATAAAAAATAAACTTAAAAAAAGAAAGAGAGAGAGAAATAAAGCTTACAATATAATTCTAGTAAAGTGACAACAAATCTAACAATGCTAGACAAGGATATATTTTTAAGAAATATAGCGATAAAAGGATAATCCTGTATGCAACAGGTGTAAGGCTACAGCCATTACTGCCTCAAGTCAGCCAGCCTACTACATAACTTTGTTCAGGATACATTGGAATATTTTCAAGCCTTCAAGGGATTTCAGGATTGGGAGAGGTAGAATCCGGAAGCAGATGATGAAGCTGGGGTTGGTTGTGATGGTGATGGACTGGCGGGTGGAGGTAGTTTAGAAAGGGTCTAAAAGAGGTTGAATCTAGTGGAGGTGAGTGACAGTCACAAAAGTAGTAGGTGCTCAAGTATTAGGGTAGGAGATGGCAATGCTGAACTTGAGACGATGGTGATAGCCTAGATTGCCTGGTAGGAGAAACTTGAGAGTAATGCGTGCTAGAGTGAAACATAAGTGGAAATCAAAATCCTTATCTTTCAAATTGGTATAGCAAGGTCAATGTTGATGTTATGTTCCACTTGTAAGCAAGGAATTGCCATATGTTACACGACGAACAGAATATACAAATAAAAGAAGGATGTAAACAGTCTATACCAACCAAAATGGAGACAACAAGCATCAACAAACCCAATATTGGTCCGAGTTGTGGCGAAAGAGTAAACAGGATGCACATAGTTCCAACAATCTGAAAGAACAAAAATACCGAGTATTCTTAGAGGGACATTAAGCAAAATGAATCCAACAGAAAGTTGCAAGAACATGCAAGAATAAGTTTCTAAAATTCACACAATTAGTTTCTATTTTTTAAAATTTATAGTTAAGAATGTGGAGAGAGAAAAGGGGTGTACCTATGTTGGAGATACCAGTGATGTAAATGAGAATGATTGACAACCCAGAATTACAGAATCAGACAGCAAAAGATTCTTCACCATACATTCAGCATACCGAAGCCCTCAGCTTCTTCAGCTTGCCAACATTTGTTTTACTCGACATCTTAATAATATCATCTGCGCACACAGACAATAAATACATTAAAAATCCCAACAAATGGTCCATTACCATCTCTAACCTACATAATAAAATCTAGTCATAGACGTTACCTAAACTCATATCCATTTTTTCTCCGTGAGAGCTATAGCCTCGGTTGTAAGAGGTTTAGTAGCCATCTGGAAAAGAACACAATAGTCAGTACTGTAAAAGAAGTCACTTTCTAAAACGAAATACTTCAAGTTAAAAGCACACTAAGAGGTCCAACAATTTTCATTCTTTTCATATACATTTCGATGACGGATTACTATAACCATACATTCAGCATCACAATAGAATTCCAGCAACGCATGTAACAGCCCGTACTTCCGAGCTGCTAGCTAATCACACTTAAGATACGCTAATTACAATTAATGCTTAATAACCTCGAATTCTATTCACTTGCAGCGGAAACATAACCTATAAACGATCCTGAACCTGTGGGTCAGGGCCCACAACAATCATCCTTAGTAACTAGATAACATATTACATAACACCTTGCTCGACTTCTAAAGCAATATAACAATTTATTCACAAATAAGGATATATCATCCTAAATACAACCTCTGAATCATTACATCTAATTATAACCTTGATACCTAAATTCTTCCTTTTACTCCATTCCAAGTTTTCCGCACACGAACCTGCAAATCACTAACAATGAACTCTGCCCCCACCAGGACAGGTTCCAAGAACAAAATCAGGAAAACTGAGTACATACACTGTCCAACCAGAACATCTTTTCGGTGGCTTAAAAACGTATGTACAGATTTAAACTTATCTTATGAAACAATTGTAATCAAGATTTTACAAAACATTTGCAATCAAGATACATCAAAGTCATAAAGAAGTATATAACAAATATTTGAACATAGATTGTAATGCTACTTCCATAGAACTAATACAATCTATCGAAGTCAACTCTAACATACTTTACGTCAATGAATCTCTCCCACTTCTATGGATCATATACCAAAACTATTTAATCCATCTGATCCAAAAATCTTTAATCCATATGCATATCATAGTTAACTCTTGCATAAATTCCTAACAGGTTCCTTAGTAATCATTTCCAAAATCGGCGCATGAACTCTGTAACTTGGGTGAGTAAAACATCTTTTCACAAACCATTCGAATACTAAAGATACCATTCGAATACTCAAATACATATTCTATTTTTTTCTTTCAATATCATACTGGGGAAGAGAACACGAATAGAGTTGCCTTTCAGGCGAATTCTCTAAGCTTTATACAAGGGACGTCTCCCTCTTCCATTTTGTACTGCTTGCAAGACTTTTAGGTCATGACCCCACATAACGGAGCAATTTCCGCTCCGGAGCAATACCCGCTCTAGCACATAATGAGCAAACCTGCCCCACAAATGTTGTTCGTCACTGCTTTAGCAGCTTCTTCCCCCTCATAAAACAGAATCAGAAATTCATATTTTCGAAGATTTAGATTCATAAATCTCAAATTATCATAATAGAATCACTTTTGGGTATTAGATATACCCAAATTAAATTGCTTACATAATATTTTAGTAACTTGGTATAAATCATCCTTTATAAAAATTCTTTGGCTAAATCTCTTTCAATACCGACTTTACAGAAACTATGCTTCATTTTCATAAAGGATTCTCCAAAACAAACCGTTGCTTACCAAAAGATCATGTCTCCAAATTAGAGTTTCTATTTTATATAAACTTTGTATCCAATGCACAAATGCTCTTTACGAAGAATAACCTTTCCATTCAATCTTATTTGGCAATCCATCAACTCACAAACATCCCCAACGTATATTTCCTATCTTTACAAATCCATTTCCAAGGATTCGGAATTCTCCAAGGACTACCCCTGAATAATGTGATATATCTTTTAGTCGAAGTTCTCTTCCTTCCCAAAACACATTCATCCAGCTTACTTATAACTTTTTAGATGCATTCTAAATCTAATATCCCAATTGATATGTTGCTGGCTCCAATAGTATTATAAATTCTCAGCGTATAACCAAAGTTGTTCTTCTAGAGAATACCTAAAGGTGCTTTTAAAGAATATAATTTAATCATAATCTGAATTTCTTTTCCTCACAAACATATAACACAATATTTATTTTATGAACTTAAAAACTCTTATTTCCCAAAGCCGAAGGACAAATTCCTCAAAATGTATATTGGAAAACTTCTTTCTTTGAAGACTTATATTATAGTCATAATGAGTCGCATCACAAACATCTATCAATAATTTACATACATAATCTAAGTTCATAATTTGTCTAATAGATATATCGATTATACTTGATATCTCACTCTAGAATCAAATCCAATTATAACTTACATGTGCCTGAAATAACTCATACAACTACTTTAGTGAAAACATAAAACATAACTTGTAGCCAATAAAACTTAATCTGCGATTTAGTTCTACCTTTGTCTTAAAACTCATAAACATGTATTTTAGAAACCATATAGTACACAAATCACATTTCTAATACAACATAAGTTTAATTTATGAAAACATATCAAGATCAACTTATATAGTTTATAGGATCAATCGAAACATCAATAATATATTTGGAAAGTGGAAGGACATATGTGTACCTTATAGTCATAATGAATCGCCTCCATACCGTAATTGATCCTCATCAATTAATTCCCTCGACTATCAACTCAATCTAAGCTCCATAATTTTCACCTCAATAACCATATTAAAATTTATTAGTTGTGAGTCTCCATACCAAATATCAAGATATTCATAAACCAATTATTCCCTCCAAAAATAACTTGACTCATATATACAACCTATTTCACTTTCCAATTCACATTTTTCTATCTCCCATGATGATTCTAATTCAAGATAATCCAACTAGCATCTCCTTAGTATTACCAACATATTTCTAACATCACATGCGTTTTCTAAAAAAAACCAGATACAAATTTAGAATCAAGGTCTTATTTCAACTCCACAACTTCCTTAGAAGTACAAAGCATAATTCGTAAATTGTTTCTTAAAACTAAAATAGGTATGGTGAGTACATAAATTGATATGATTCCTTTTAAAACAATAATGAGTTTGTGAAACTTATTATGATCCTAATAAACTCTTATATAACACTTGTTAGCTTTAGCAAATGAAGTTTGCAATTCACAAAAAAAATTAAAACTAAGCTACTGATGGAAATCATAAGACTATTAAATTCCTCATCTTTAATTTGATGAAATTAGAAAAATAACAATACAATTAAACCTCCATCCAATGCATTAAATAAAGAAAAATTCAATCTTGGACTTACTCAAACTATTATCCCAATTGATTTGGAAATCAATAACAAGTTCAACGATACTTGTGAAAATCATTAACCATTTATAGCAAATAAATTAGATTGGAATTAACGAAATGAAATTCACAACTTAAACCCAAAATTTATACCTGTCTAACGAAATCAGGATTTGTAGAACTCAACAACAATAACAACAAGAACAACGATGCAACGATAACAACCAACACAACCATGAGCAGCAGCGGCGACAAAGCGGTGCAGAATCACCAGCAGAACGCCGGCGACAACACATGCAGCAACATCAACACCGTATAACCGAATCAGAGGAGAGAGAAAATTAGACTTGAAGAACAACCAACAACAACCAGAATGGCAGCGCTAAACACGACACGGCGGCAACACCGAATAGGGTGGTGCACCGCTAGCAGCAGCAGACGAAACAACAACCAACAACAACCGCGAATAACAACAACAACACGAAACAGAGGAGGAGAGAGAAAACACGAAGGGGAAAATAGATTGCGGCTCCGACGAGCTTCAAGAACGCCGGCGAGGAGAGGCACAACTCCGGTGAGGCAGAGAGCAAGGGACGAGAGAAGATTAAGGATGTGGGGTTTTCAATATTGGGGGTTTTGAGAGACAGAGGAAATGAGAGAGAGAGAGGGTTTAAAGGGTTTTGAGTTTCATTTCTTTTGATGAAGAACAAGAGGGTTTGACACATAACAAGTAGGTGGCATTTCCCACATATGCCACCTAAAAGTAAATTTCTTTTCTTTCCTTTAAAAAAAGTCTGAAATTTAATTATCAATTTCCTGAACATTTCTAATCCCAAAAAATTTCCACAACACAATTTAGAATATAATAATAAAATTCTCAAATGATCTCTTATCAATATAAAGCTTAGTTAAACTAATAAACAAAATTACTTAATTTAAAACATGCTTAAAAAATACGGGTTGTTACAACGCATAACAATCATAATGGCAACACAAAATAAAGAATATCATAAGGAAACAACAGAAGGTCGTTAAAGAAGCAAAGAACACCATTGATACATTAAAAAGCCATAAATAATCGTAAATTGGAATAAAGATTCAAGATTTAATTTCAACTCTATTAATGTTTACAATCCCTGATTTTGATAAGACTTGATAGCCATAACAGTTTGCTTTGAAACCTAGAAATCTTACCAAACAAATTCAGCATGATTATGACAGAGAAGGAGGCGAAATTTACAATATACAAACAGTTCAGAGTATATACGCAATCTTATATCCCTCATTTTAACCTAAAAATGCAATCTTAACCCTAATTAGAATAAAATTCGAGAAAAACTAACACATAGAAATGCAATCTTAACCCTAAGTCAGTGAAGTTCTCGTGCTGAGGGAATGTAAACCTCCTGGAGTTCTCCTGCTGTATCACTGGAGTTCTCGTGCTGAGGGAATGTAATATTGCTGCAGAACAATGAAGAAAAAAGATGTAATATATTGAGAAAAGGAAAAGAAATAATTCATAAATATTTACACATGATTCAAAGAACCAATGAAGAAAAAAAGAAATTCTAAATATACAGCAAATAGCATTTTCAGCTTCTTTTGTTGCTGGAGTTGAGGTTCTTCAGCTTGACCTCAATTTTGTTCCGTCTTGATACTTGTAAAGGTTTAGGACACTCAAAGGCTCAAACCTGTATATAGTTCAGCACAAGCACAAGCCTAAGCACGGACTTCGGCAATTAAGCACCTTTCCACAGACCATGAGCTCCATAGATTAGTCGGGTATATACATATATATATAGGTGTATCAACACGTGTATATAATCATATGAACTCAGGGAGCCGGATTTTGTATACCACTTGTATTAGTTGTATACATTTTCTCAGTTATCTGATCATGGCAGATATGTCATAGAGAAGAAAAAAGTTCTTTACCAGTGCATTGTCTGTGTTATCTGTATTATCACTGTGACTAAACTCGAAGTTTTTACGATGTGTTTAGAGAGTTAAGAAGAAAGCAAAGCTTAATATTCAAGGAAAACATTCTGATGAGAATATTGATGGAAGAGGATGAATTTTGCTATAGAATGCATGGAAATCGCAAGTCCAATGGAAGAAGAAGAGCAGCAGTACACTTGTGAAATACAAATACTCAACTATACAAAGACCCCAAATAATCCTAAAATTCAGAAATTTGAGGGAAAAATATGACAACAGATAATCAAATACTCAAATTTACAAGTTGGCAGTATAAGCTTGCCAACAAGCTGCTTCTTATATGGAATGGTTTTAAATTACCATGAAACAGCAAATGGAAGAGGGATAATCCTATATGGAATGGTTTTAAACAAGACCACTAAAATCAGAAAAAAGAAAGATATCAAGACTTCTATAAAACAACATCAGCTTCATATTTAAAGCAAAAATAACGAAGTAATTAAAAGGAGAAAAAAATTCAAAACTTCAGCAAATGAAATGAACTAGAGAGTGAGAAAACGGCGACATAACTGAAAACCCTAACTCGCAAACAGATAAAATAACGTTGGCTTTGGTGATGCAATTTATTGGCGATGGTGTTGGTGGCCGTCGGTGTTGGTGGCCGTTGGTGTTGGTGGCCGTTGGCATTGGTGTGCGAAGAGAAGGGAAGAGGGAGAGAGAGAAACTACTAATTTTCCTACGCTTGTTCTTCGTAAGAGGAGAGAGAGAGGGAAGGTGAGGCTGAGAGAAAAATATGAGAGATAGGGTTTTGGCGGGTTATGTGCAAAAGCGATTTGACAAAAGAGACTTAACAAATGCTCGGGTTGACTAACCGGAGCACTAATTCACAAATGCTCGGGTTGATTAGTCAACCGGAGCATTTGACATTAAATGCTCTGGTTAACTAATTAATCCGTAAAAAATTTCACAAATGCTCGGGTTGATTAGTCAACCGGAGCATTTGATAAGTAGCAAAAGCAGTTTTTTCCACTAGTGTAGACCTAAAAAAACAAAACTAAAATTTATCAGTAGCAAAAATCAACTCATTTTGATTGTGTCACCCTTTTCAGTTCATTCACCATTACTTTACTTTGCAAAATAAAATAACCCTTTTACGCACAAGGCCCGCGAGCACAAGTTTTTTTTTTCAGAAACTGTGATTTTCGGACCAGGCCCGCGGTGAGCACGACACCGGCCCGTGGTGAGCACGAGCCCGGCCCGCCAGGCACGTGGGCCGTGTCGTGCCATGGACAAGCTTCCCACAATTTCAGCCCGGCACGGCACAACACGAGTTTGATGGGTCGCGGGCCTGGCCCGGCCCGTATTCCACTCCAGCCCGTGGGCCTGGCCCGCGTTCAGGCCTAGCACGGCCCGTGGCCAGCTCTACTTTCATATAATTGAGTTGGTTGAGAATGATGCATCCTCTCATCATTTCGGTGACCATACTCTTGTAGATCACAATTGTAACACCCCGTATTTTTTATACCCGTTCAATAATTATCTGTATTAATTTATTTAATGAAAATGATTTCAGATTTCTTTTATTAAAAATATTTTTTAGTTGCTTTGACTTTACTTTTGAAGTGGTCAAAAACAAATTTCCTAAATTTACTAGGTTAACTACCCAATACCTATCATATACTACTAGTATTTTAAGGAGACTAGGAGAGAGAGAAAAAAAAAAAGAAACAAAGGAAAAGAAGGAAGTGTACTGCATTCTATACATTTGAAACCCACGACATTTCTCCTCACCATTATTCAACTTCTCCATCAACATCAAACCTTCAAAAACAATAAAAATTACCAACCCTCATCACATCAATTGATCCATTATCTCCATCTTCATCATCTCTAGTTCATTAGCTTTAAAAGATTGGAAAGTTTTGGGTTGTTGGACTTGCGGTTTTCGGATCAAGAGGTCGAGATTGTTGGGTCCTTTATAGTGTAATTTCACTTTTATTACTTTTCCTAATCAAGTAAGTTCAAATCTTAACTTTTATTTTCGTATTTGGTGATTTATTTTCAGAATTTGGGGTTTTATAAATTAGGGTTCATAACAAAATTGAATTGGGGCAAAAATTTATTGAACGAAATTTGTATAATTGGTTTGTGTTTCAAGTTTAATTCGACTTCGTTATTGTATTTTCGAATTGGGATTTTGTCGATTTAGGGTTCTTGAGATAAATTAAATTGGGGTAAATCTCTATTTTACCATGTTATACAATTGGTTCATGTTTTTTTTTTTTTGGTAAACATGGCCATTCATTCATTAATTAATAAAGGTTAAACATATTACAATCCGATTGTAGAAGTTCCAAACAATAACTAGGGGGTCGGGGGAAAATCCTAGTTACAATACTATCACCGTCCATGATCCTACATTCCTTAGCCATGAGATCAGCCACTTTGTTGTACTTCCTGCTACAATGCTTAACCTGAAGATCCGGTCTCTTAGTTATCCACTGCATGCACATGTTTAACAAATTTGAATATAGATCACACTGACCCCCTATGAGTAGATGGGTCGCTTCCTTACAGTCAGAGTATATAATAGCCTTCGGGAGGTTGTACTTTTCAGCCAGGCAAAGGGCCTCAAGAATTGCTAAGAGTTCCGCTGCAAGAGAATCATTAGTATAGATCTTTTTGGCAAATCCCCCAACCCAATGCCCATCACCATTACGAATCACTCCCCCAATCCCATCAACTTCGAGATTACCAACAAAAGATGCATCAACATGAAACATCAAGAACTCTTACAAGTGAGCAAATTAGGGTGGATCCGAAGTTAGGTTAATCGAATCAGTGGCACCTAAATAGACTTTCACCTTTTCCCTCGCCCTGAAACAAATGACTCGGAACGGCGAAGGGTTTTGGTTTTTGAATACACATGCGTTTCTATCCTTCCATAATTCATGACAAAGATAGGGGAAAAGAGACCCCAAGGGAGGTCCCAAAACCTATCAGTGGAGTGCAAATTTTCCTTAATCCAGCACCTAAAGTCTACGTTCTCCCCCACGGGCATCCCCGGCCAACCCCAAACGTCACTACTCTTGTTACAATCCCTAATGATGTGCGCACTATGTTCTAGGTGAGTCTGACATCAAGGACAAGTGGGTGGTAGGCGTTTGTCGTGTACTCCTAACCAAATATAATTAACCTACTTTCATGCACACTAAGTAAGTATAATGGAAGCAGGGATCGTATCCACAGGGAGCAAATGAACTTGATTGGAAATTAGCAAATCAAGAACCCTAGTATGTACTAAGGCCAAAGCAACCGAATAGGGGGATTTGGAACAATGTAAGTGATCTAAACTACTCACAATACTAAAACACGAAGAGATTACAATATAAAAAGGCCTTGGACTCGGTTAGCATCCACCCTAACCTACTTTGTGATCACGAAACCTTAACCCTCAACCTTTCCTATGGTCACCTATTGAGAAGTCGATACTTCTATCCTCCTAGATCGTGGTCTAACACACGATCTGCGTGGTTTGAACCGCTCTTACTATGAATTAACTCAAATGAATCGCACTTAAGTTCAAACCAAAGTAGCATTAAAAACGAGGAACACAATAGGATCACTAATGTTATTAAAGCAACAACATTCAAGTAATAAGCTATGCTTCTCTAAGTGCACAAGATTAATGTTCAGCATTTAATCAAACACCTAGTATGCTACATGGAGCTAGGAACACAACAATCCGATTATGCACCTAAAACTAGCATTAGATGATTCACACAACAATACTAGTAACGTTCCTAGCAAGGATTATGCAAATATCATGGAAATACATACAAGAAGCATCACAATGACCATAAGAAGATAGAGAGTAAGAAGTTCTCACAAGTAGATTAGAGCTTCAATAACCAAATCCAAGATGGGAGTTTAAGCTAGCAAATCCATGAAATTCATTACAAATCTAATAAGGAAGAGTAGAAGAAACATATGGAACTCTCTTTCTCTCTCTACCTTTTTTTCCTAGTAAAGCTAAACTAAAAGCTGACTTAACCTCCTTTCCCTCCAAGGGAGGAAAAGTAAATAAAAAGTGCAGCGGCAGGGGTCGCGACTCGCGACAGAGCTCGCGACTCGCGACAGAGCTCGCGACTCGCGACAATAGGCAGGTCGTGACTCGCGACACTGATCGCGGGTCGCGACGAGCCGTCTGCCCCAAAACTCTCCAAAACACCAAAAATAAAAGGAGAGAAAAATAACTTGGCTTTTGAGGAAGCCATGAAGCTGTAGAACTGAAGTGATGATCAATCCTCGGGCGACGAATAACAATGAAGCTCGAACCACGGACCTCGAAACTCGGAATCGCAAGCTCGGAAATCGGAAGATGCATCATAAAGGACACGAGCAAGGACTCCGGGATACAAAAAGTGATCGGAGGGCTAAGATCGGCCCTCGAGTGTGCCATCATGTAAACTACTTCCTAAACTCCTCAAATCACAACATCCTCCGGCAACACCTCCTAACGTCAAATCTCTCCTAAATCCCGACACTAAGCTCGTACCGACACCAAAAACGCCTCGAAATCCGCCTAAGATTGGCGGATAACTTGGACACATCAAATTCCCCCACGCTTAAACCTTACTCGACCTCGAGTAAAAGAAAAAGAGAACTCGAACACCCAAGCCCCAAAATACGCCATACCTGCCAACCTCCGGATTTGCCTCCACAAGACACAAAAGCCAAACGACAAAATCTACCCCAAAAGAATCATCCTATACAAATGACCCTCGAATCCCAAAAGGTATCGGGACACGATCATCAACAATGACCTCCTACTCCAACCAACCCAAAATGCAAGGAAACTAAGGCACGAGGGTGAGTGATTCCCCCACGCTTAGCTTCTTACTCCATCCAAAACATACCATAAGCACAAAAGAAAAACAAGCCAAAAGAGATGTCTACCCGCCTTCAAAGGACACAAAACAAGAACCTAAGCTAACCCGAAAACACCAACTCCGAATGCGCCACCTTATGACGCCACCACCGACAAATGAGAATCAAAGCAAGTTTTCTTTTCTCTCTTTTTTTTTTTCTCTCATTTTGCCTAGGAGCCCTTTCGGGTTTTCATCCTAGCTTCTCATTTTCATTTTTTTTTTCATCTCTCTTCTTCTTTTGGCTCACAAAACTCACCCGCTCAACTAGCTCTTTTTTGCATAGGCCGCCCTTTCGGGTTTTCGACCTATCCGAGCCCCCAATTTTGCCCGAGTCGCCCGCCCTTGCGGGTTTTCAACTCAGCGGGATTCTTCTTTTTTTCTTTTTCTTTTTTCTCTTTTGTCACTTTTTTTTCATGCTCTTTTTTTTTTTCAAATTTACATCAATTTACCACAATATTAACAAAACAAACCAAAATAGAACAAACTAAAATATCACCACATTTAATCAATCTCTCCCCACGCTAATTACGCACATTGTCCCCAATGTGGAAAGGACAAAAACAAATAAGAGGGAAAGGGAAAGGAAAAGCTCTAAGATCCCGAGGGGCCCCGCGCTCAAACCTGCGGGCTGCCCTACGGGCCTCTCTCTCCTGGCGGCGTAGAATGCGCGCCCCTCAATCTCGGATGTGGGATCGGAGTACCAGGAGTCCTGGTTCTCCGGTCCCTGAGGTGGATAACGGGAGACAAAGAAGTTGTTCATGGCCGAAACCATGGAACCAACTGAATAAATCTGGTCCTCCATCCCGTACATCCTATCCTGCATCTCCCCCAAATCGCCCCTGACACTGGATAGTTGCTCAGTTACCTGAGCCTGAAATTGGGCGTGAGGGAGGTAACCCTGTTCCTGCTGATACTGCTGGTGGTACTGCTGAAACTGTTGGTATTGGAATTGCTGTGGCTGTGGTTGAGGCTGTGGTTGTGGTTGTGGCTGTGGCTCCCTCTGACCTAACTCCTCCGCCACCACGGTGGCATACTTCTCATCAGGGGAAAGGAAGAGCTGCTCATAGGTAGTCTGATCTGTAATGGCTACCCGCGCCTGCGGTAAAGTCATATACCTAACATTCCTTGCCCCAAAGAGCCACACATATCTCGTCTCATTGCCTATGGTTGTGAAGTTAAGCATAGTAATACTCCTAAGGCAATGGTATCATAACAGTTGGAATCACGAGAAAGCCGACTACTAGCAGTCCCTAAGGGGGTCAATATGGGCTCGCCCTTCCTATCCACAGGCACCTGGACACCTAAGTGGGATGCTAAAAGGGTGATCATACCCCCCATACTCAACTTCCCAGATGTCTTCCCCTCTGCCGACTGGGCTAAGCACTTATCTACCCAAATTTTGACCCAATCTGGACACCCCTCCCCTGTGGTGTCATAGCCCAAAGACATTTCAAATCAAATTCCGGTAAATTGGTGGGCTCACCTGCACAAAAGACCGTCATGGACAAAAGACGGTGCACATATCGTAAGGCGGGGTGGGGAATGGCGCTGCTCTTACAGTGGCTATGCCACGTGCCACCACCAGTGATTTTATACCAAAAGACAGCAGGGTTATAGTTCTCCGTCTCCGAAAAGTCATCCTCAGCCAAAAAATCCCAATCAAAAGCAGTTTCTATCTGACATATGTCATCTTATATGGGTGATCATTAAGAGAAAAAGTAATATATGCAGATTCATCTTCAGTTTCGGGATGTTTTTGCAGGGTTGAAAGAAACTCCAGGGTATACCTTTCATAAGTGCGGGCTCTCTTCCATAGAAAGTCTTTGAGGCCAACTTTGTTAAGAAGATATTCAACTGAGCTAGCTAACCCCAATTTTTCTAGGGTAGGATAGTCCGCGAAACTTAGTTTCTTGTATTGTCCTCCCCGGTCTATCAAGGCGGTCCCAACGTCTCTTAGCATGGTCACTAAGCTTCTTAAGGCCACGGGAGTTAATGTGGGGGACGGATTCGGTTCGGCTTCTTTTGCTCATGGTTCTTTCAACTTAGGAGAACTATCAACAGTAGGGGTTAAACACAAGAACACCAACAATGACACTCTTACACTCCAAACACCCTCCACACAACAATAACCAACCACCAATTCCCAAATGAGTTCAACTATCACACCAACAACACCAAACAACTCAACAATTCCAATCAATCACTACAAACAATGACTCAATCAAACTACAACTCTACAATTAAGCAAGAATGAGATATTTCAAGCAAAATCAAAGAGAAGTAGAAAAGAGAATGTTATACCAAAATGTAGGTCAAGTAGTGTTGTGTAGGATGATTAGAACTTGTGAATAGCTTCCTTAAGCATGTAGAATGATCCTCCAAGCTTCAATTTGGATGGTGGTGCTCAAAATCAAAAACCCCCAAATTTTAGGGTTTGGTAGAAGGAGTGAATTTGCAGAAATTTTGGAGTGATTATGATGTGAAGGAGAGTAGAAAGTGTAGAATTTGTGTTGAGAAAGAAAGAGGAGAAGAGATTGGAGGTGAAGATTGGAGTGTGGGAGATGAAAAGAGGAGTTTGAGTGAGTTTTGAGAGTGAGAGAGTGATAGAGGAAGGAGGGGGCTTGAATGAATGGGGTTATGGGAGAAAAAGAGGGTTTAAGTGAGCTGCTAGTAAAGAAAAACAGACTTCTGTCGCGAGTCGCGATCACTGTCGCGAGTCGCGACCTGCACAGTCTCGATGACATATAAGATGACATATGCTCAGATAGAAACTGCTTTTGATTGGGATTTTTTGGCTGAGGATGACTTTTCGGAGACGGAGAACTATAACCCTGCTGTCTTTTGGTATAAAATCACTGGTGGTGGCACGTGGCATAGCCACTGTAAGAGCAGCGCCATTCCCCACCCCGCCTTACGATATGTGCACCGTCTTTTGTCCATGACGGTCTTTTGTGCAGGTGAGCCCACCAATTTACCGGAATTTGATTTGAAATGTCTTTGGGCTATGACACCACAAGGGGAGGGGTGTCCAGATTGGGTCAAAATTTGGGTAGATAAGTGCTTAGCCCAGTCGGCAGAGGGGAAGACATCTGGGAAGTTGAGTATGGGGGGTATGATCACCCTTTTAGCATCCCACTTAGGTGTCCAGGTGCCTGTGGATAGGAAGGGCGAGCCCATATTGACCCCCTTAGGGACTGCTAGTAGTCGGCTTTCTCGTGATTCCAACTGTTATGATACCATTGCCTTAGGAGTATTACTATGCTTAACTTCACAACCATAGGCAATGAGACGAGATATGTGTGGCTCTTTGGGGCAAGGAATGTTAGGTATATGACTTTACCGCAGGCGCGGGTAGCCATTACAGATCAGACTACCCATGAGCAGCTCTTCCTTTCCCCTGATGAGAAGTATGCCACCGTGGTGGCGGAGGAGTTAGGTCAGAGGGAGCCACAACCACAACCACAACCACAACCACAACCACAGCCACAGCCACAGCCTCAACCACAGCCACAGCCTCAACCACAGCCACAGCAATTCCAATACCAACAGTTTCAGCAGTACCACCAGCAGTATCAGCAGAACAGGGTTACCTCCCTCACGCCCAATTTCAGGCTCAGGTAACTGAGCAACTATCCAGTGTCAGGGGCGATTTGGGGAGATGCAGGATAGGATGTACGGGATGGAGGACCAGATTTATTCAGTTGGTTCCATGGTTTCGGCCATGAACAACTTCTTTGTCTCCCGTTATCCACCTCAGGGACCGGAGAACCAGGACTCCTGGTACTCCGATCCACATCCGAGATTGAGGCGGCGCGCATTCTACGCCGCCAGGAGAGAGAGGCCCGTAGGGCAGCCCAGGTTTGAGCGCGGGGCCCCTCGGGATCTTAGAGCTTTTCCTTTCCCTTTCCCTCTTATTTGTTTTTGTCCTTTCCACATTGGGGACAATGTGCATAATTAGCGTGGGGGAGAGATTGATTAAATGTGGTGATATTTTAGTTTGTTCTATTTTGGTTTGTTTTGTTAATATTGTGGTAAATTGATGTAAATTTGAAAAAAAAAAAGAGCATGAAAAAAAAGTGACAAAAGAGAAAAAAGAAAAAGAAAAAAGAAGAATCCCGCTGAGTTGAAAACCCGCAAGGGCGGGCGACTCGGGCAAAATTGGGGGCTCGGATAGGTCGAAAACCCGAAAGGGCGGCCTATGCAAAAAAGAGCTAGTTGAGCGGGTGAGTTTTGTGAGCCAAAGAAGAAGAGAGATGAAAAAAAAAATGAAAATGAGAAGCTAGGATGAAAACCCGAAAGGGCTCCTAGGCAAAATGAGAGAAAAAAAAAAGAGAGAAAAGAAAACTTGCTTTGATTCTCATTTGTCGGTGTGGCGTCATAAGGTGGCGGCATTCGGAGTTGGTGTTTTCGGGTTAGCTTAGGTTCTTGTTTTGTGTCCTTTGAGGGCGGGCTAGACATCTCTTTTTGGCTTGTTTTTCTTTTGTTGCTTATGGTATGTTTTGGATGGAGTAAGAAGCTAAGCGTGGGGGAATCACTCACCCTCGTGCCTTAGTTTCCTTGCATTTTGGGTTGGTTGGAGTAGGAGGTCATTGTTGATGATCGTGTCCGATACCTTTTGGGATTCGAGGGTCATTTGTATAGGATGATTCTTTTGGGTAGATTTTGTCGTTTGGCTTTTGTGTCTTGTGGAGCAAATCCGGAGGTTGGCGAGGTATGGCGTATTTTGGGGCTTGGGTGTATCGAGTTCTCTTTTTCTTTTACTCGAGGTCGAGTAAGGTTTAAGCGTGGGGGAATTTGATGTGTCCAAGTTATCCGCCAATCTTAGGCGGATTTCGAGGCGTTTTTGGTGTCGGTACGAGCTTAGTGTCGGGATTTAGGAGAGATTTGACGTTAGGAGGTGTTGCCGGAGGATGTTGTGATTTGAGGAGTTTAGGAGTAGTTTACATGATGGCACACTCGAGGGCCGATCTTAGCCCTCCGATCACTTTTTGTATCCCGGAGTCCTTGCTCATTGTCCTTTATGATGCATCTTCCGAGTTTCCGAGCTTTGCCGATTCCGAGTTTCGAGGTCCGTGGTTCGAGCTTCATTGGTTATTCGTCGCCCGAGGATTGATCATAACTTCAGTTCTACAGCTTCATGGCTTCCTCAAAAGCCATGTTATTTCTTCTCTCCTTTTATTTTTTTGGTGTTTTGGAGAGTTTTGGGGCAAACGGCTCGTCGCGACCCGCGATCAGTGTCGCGAGTCGCGACCTGCCTATTGTCGCGAGTCGCGAGCTCTGTCGCGAGTCGCGACCCCTGCCGCTGCACTTTTTATTTACTTTTCCTCCCTTGGAGGGAAAGGAGGTTAAGTCAGCTTTTAGTTTAGCTTTACTAGAAAATAAAGGTAGAGAGAGAAAGAGAGTTCCATATGTTTCTTCTACTCTTCCTTATTAGATTTGTAATGAATTTCATGGATTTGCTAGCTTAAACCCATCTTGGATTTGGTTATTGAAGCTCTAATCTACTTGTGAGAACTTCTTACTCTCTATCTTCTTATGGTCATTGTGATGCTTCTTGTATGTATTTCCATGATATTTGCATAATCCTTGCTAGGAACGTTACTAGTATTGTTGTGTGAATCATCTAATGCTAGTTTTAGGTGCATAATCGGATTGTTGTGTTCCTAGCTCCATGTAGCATACTAGGTGTTTGATTAAATGCTGAACATTAATCTTGTGCACTTAGAGAAGCATAGCTTATTACTTGAATGTTGTTGCTTTAATAACATTAGTGATCCTATTGTGTTCCTCGTTTTTAATGCTACTTTGGTTTGAACTTAAGTGCGATTCATTTGAGTTAATTCATAGTAAGAGCGGTTCAAACCACGCAGATCGTGTGTTAGACCACGATCTAGGAGGATAGAAGTATCGACTTCTCAATAGATGGTCATAGGAAAGGTTGAGGGTTAAGGTTTCGTGATCACAAAGTAGGTTAGGGTGGATGCTAACCGAGTCCAAGGCCTTTTTATATTGTAATCTCTTCGTGTTTTAGTATTGTGAGTAGTTTAGATCACTTACATTGTTCCAAATCCCCCCTATTCGGTTGCTTTGGCCTTAGTACATACTAGGGTTCTTGATTTGCTAATTTCCAATCAAGTTCATTTGCTCCCTGTGGATACGATCCCTGCTTCCATTATACTTACTTAGTGTGCATGAAAGTAGGTTAATTATATTTGGTTAGGAGTACACGACAAACGCCTACCAAATTTTGACCAAATTTTGGCGCCGTTGCCGGGGAGCAAATGAACTTGATTGGAAATTAGCAAATCAAGAACCCTAGTATGTACTAAGGCCAAAGCAACCGAA
The DNA here is from genome assembly GCF_026745355.1 of Beta vulgaris subsp. vulgaris. NCBI lineage: Eukaryota > Viridiplantae > Streptophyta > Magnoliopsida > Caryophyllales > Amaranthaceae > Beta > Beta vulgaris. Next base: position 9,544,267 of record NC_079208.1, read on the forward strand.
TAGGGGGATTTGGAACAATGTAAGTGATCTAAACTACTCACAATACTAAAACACGAAGAGATTACAATATAAAAAGGCCTTGGACTCGGTTAGCATCCACCCTAACCTACTTTGTGATCACGAAACCTTAACCCTCAACCTTTCCTATGGTCACCTATTGAGAAGTCGATACTTCTATCCTCCTAGATCGTGGTCTAACACACGATCTGCGTGGTTTGAACCGCTCTTACTATGAATTAACTCAAATTAATCGCACTTAAGTTCAAACCAAAGTAGCATTAAAAACGAGGAACACAATAGGATCACTAATGTTATTAAAGCAACAACATTCAAGTAATAAGCTATGCTTCTCTAAGTGCACAAGATTAATGTTCATCATTTAATCAAACACCTAGTATGCTACATGGAGCTAGGAACACAACAATCCGATTATGCACCTAAAACTAGCATTAGATGATTCACACAACAATACTAGTAACGTTCCTAGCAAGGATTATGCAAATATCATGGAAATACATACAAGAAGCATCACAATGACCATAAGAAGATAGAGAGTAAGAAGTTCTCACAAGTAGATTAGAGCTTCAATAACCAAATCCAAGATGGGAGTTTAAGCTAGCAAATCCATGAAATTCATTACAAATCTAATAAGGAAGAGTAGAAGAAACATATGGAATTCTCTTTCTCTCTCTACCTTTCTTTTCTAGTAAAGCTAAACTAAAAGCTGACTTAACCTCCTTTCCCTCCAAGGGAGGAAAAGTAAATAAAAAGTGCAGCGGCAGGGGTCGCGACTCGCGACAGAGCTCGCGACTCGCGACAATAGGCAGGTCGCGACACTGATCGCGGGTCGCGACGAGCCGTCTGCCCCAAAACTCTCCAAAACACCAAAAAAATAAAAGGAGAGAAGAAATAACTTGGCTTTTGAGGAAGCCATGAAGCTGTAGAACTGAAGTGTATTGATCAATCCTCGGGCGACGAATAACAATGAAGCTCGAACCACGGACCTCGAAACTCGGAATTCGGGCAAAGCTCGGGAAACTCGGAAGATGCATCATAAAGGACAATGAGCAAGGACTCCGGGATACAAAAAGTGATCGGAGGGCTAAGATCGGCCCTCGAGTGTGCCATCATGTAAACTACTTCCTAAACTCCTCAAATCACAACATACTCCGGCAACACCTCCTAACGTCAAATCTCTCCTAAATCCCGACACTAAGCTCGTACCTACACCAAAAACGCCTCGAAATCCGCCTATGATTGGCGAATAACTTGGACACATCAGTGGGATCCTGGGTCATGCCTCTGACCGACAAAAGGTGCCTATGCGGGATACGGTCATGCCATAGGAGCCACATAAAAAATCTCACTTTGGGTTCACATCTCCCCTTCCAAATCCACGAGAGATCTGAATGCGATGGGGAGGGAGTAACTTGGGCCAGGTAGGCCTTCCGGAGCATGAAACCTTTATGATTAACAAAGTTTGGTATAAGCAGATCTGCGGGGGCGTTTTGGGAGGGAGGAACGGTGGATAGGATTCGATTTTTAAGACACGTTGGGATGGAAAGGGATAGGGAAGAGAGATCCCACTGCCCCAAGTCAATCAAGCTATGGACTTTCCTATTACTTTTCCTCTGGACTGAGCGGCCCATGCATCCAAGAACGCAAAGGCCTGATCGATAACCAGTCATCGTGCCAGAATTCAATACTTCTACCATCCCCTAGATTCCAAGCGCTATTTTTCCTCAAGAGGTCCCACCCTTGGCCAATATTCTTCCAAATTACCGACCCATTGTGGAACTTGGTCACCCGGTATCTGTACATGTACTTTGCTCGGATACATCTCTGGGCCAAACTGGTCTGACCTTGGGCAAGTTTCCACCCTAATTTCGCCATGAATGCTCTGTTCATGAGTTTCTGACTCACGATTCCCATACCCCCCTGGTTTTTTGGCAGAAAGGTTATTTGCTTATTTACTAAGTGGATCTTGTTTTTACCCCCTTCCTCTCCCCAAAGGAAGTTGTTACAGATAGAGTCCAGATCATGCAAGGTGCTAGTCGGGAGAGAGGTAGCCTGCATATAGTAGGCCGGAATAGCCGAAAGGGTTGAGGAAATAAGGGTCAGCTTTCCAGCTCTCGATAAGAATTTTGTCTTCCAGTTTGCTAATCTGGTCCTAACCTTATCCACAATGAACTGGACCTGATTTCGGGAGGGACGTTTGTAAGAAATTGGCAACCATAGATAAGCCCCCAAGTTCTTGGATTCCTCAATGTTAAGAGTTTCGATGAAGAGATTTTTGTGCTCACTGGTAGTATTCGGGGAGAAGATAAGTGTGCTTTTAGCCTCATTAATCTTCTCACCAGAATCTTCACAAAACTTCTCCAACACCGTGCGGACCGAGAAAGCCGTCTCTTCATCGACCCGGCCAAATAGGAGGAGGTCATCAGCAAAGAGGAGATGGGAGATAGGGACTCGGCCCCGTCCAACCCAGAAGGGTATCCATTCTTTATTTAGGCAGGCTTCGTTGATTCTGCCTGTCAAGGCTTCCAGGCAGATATTGAACAGGTAAGGCGACATGGGATCCCCCTGCCTAAGACCTCTGGAATGTCTGAATTCCTCTGATTGACGTCCGTTAATCAGAACACGGGAAGAAGCATTAGAAATGCAGCTCATTATAAGTTCAATAGCAGGAGGGTCAAGGTGAAGGTTTATGAGACACTCCCTAACGAGAGCCCACTCGACTCGGTCATAACCCTTTTCTAGGTCAATTTTCAGCGCGAACCACCCCCACTTGCCTTTCTTCTTGTTCATGGAGTGTAGCACTTCAGAAGCTACCACAAGATTTATATCCGGACCCATACCCTTTATAAAACTATTTTGATTTTGGGATATCCACGATGGGATTAAGGGTTTAAGACGGGATACCAGAATCTTAGTGACCAGCTTATAGAGCGTATTACACAGACTAATAGGCCGGAACTGCTTGACTGTATCCGGGGAATTCTGTTTGGTGATGAGGCAAATCAAAGCCTGACAGATATTTTCCGGGACCCGGCTTTGCCTAAACCACTCTTTTATGTCTCTACATACGTCATCTCCTACGACATCCCAAGATTTTTGGAAGAAAATTGGGTGGAAACCATCCGGACCCGGTGCTTTAAGGGGTTTCATGCTGAACAGTAGGGCCATTTTAATTTCGAGAGAGGAAGGCACATAGCCTATATTACTACCCAGGTCCACCCCCCAACTCTTATTCCACAGAGAAGATAATTTCTCTGTAGAGTACAGGTTCTGATAGAAGGCTAGAATTAAGTCGTGGATGCCCCTCTGGTCAGTCACCTCATTCCCAACATTATCCCGCAACCTATTAATCCTAGCAGCATTACGCTTAATCATGACACTTCTATGAAAGAATCTCGTGTTTCGGTCCCCCTCCCCCACCCTATCCATTCGGCTCTTTGTTTTCCAAAGTACCTTTTCCTGGTCTAAGGTCTTAATCAGGTCATTTTGGAGATGAGATTCCAGGCCTTGATGAAAGGAGGACGTAGGGTGAGACTGGAGATAGGACTGGGTACCCTTCAACCTAGCTAGGAGGTGGCGCTTCCTACGGTAAACATTCCCAAACGTTGTATGATTCCATTCTATGAGGGTCTCCTTAAACGCATTCAAACTTTCATGTATCGATACACACGGGTTCGGCCACTCAGGAAGGGCCCCCTCTCTAAACCTACTATCAAGAAGCCACATTGGTTCAAAACAAAACGGCTTCTCACCTTGGACAAAGGGGTCATTTTCGAATTTAAGAAGAATGGGGCAATGGTCAGAGGTGATTCTCGGTAGGTGCCACAGATTGGCATTAGGAAATAACTGGATCCACTCAGTATTGGCCCACCCTCTATCAAGTCTCTCAAAGATCGGTTTTGACTTTCTTTTATTGGTCCAAGTAAACTTGGGCCCATTGAAGCCTAAGTCTACAAGCTGACAATTGTCCATCGTGGAGGCAAATAAATTCGCTCTTCTTCTAGAAACAGGCCTACCTCCCATTTTTTCATTTTGATTCACAACATCATTAAAGTCTCCTATGACTAACCAAGGCTTATCCAAATTATGAGCAAAGCCCTCCAAATCATTCTATAATTTTTGACGAGTATGAAATTTAGGACTAGCATAAATTGACGTAAGCACAAAGGAAGTGTTTGTAGAACGTACCTCAACCACGCCATAGACTCCCTGGGCACCTTCTCCTATAACATGAAAATCTAGGCTGTGCGATTTCCACAACAGGAGAATGCCTCCCACAAACCCATCAGGTTCAAGCAGATGCCAAGAGTCGAAGCCCAAATCAGCAATAATAGCATCAGTCTTCTCACGCCCCACCCAAGTCTCCGCAAGAATCACCAATGACGGGAGATGGTGCTGCATAAGGAGCCTAAAATTCAGTTTAAAGGAAGGTCTAGCCAGCCCTCGAACATTCCAGAAGAGCACAGTCATTCCTTTTCTTATGGGGGGTTTTTCAAGGAGCATCTTTAAGATCCCCTCATTTCCTACCACCCACGGGTCTACTTCGGCTCCGGTTTGGGGGCATGTCCATGTTTTCCTGTGTGGCCATAGTATCACTTCGGCTTCTCGAGGGCTTTTTAGCTCGTTTCCCACGGCCCATGTTGTTGTGATCCCCAACTGTTTCATCGGGAGGTGAAGTCTTGAAAGTAGCAGAGCATTGGAGTTGCTCCTCGCGATCATGCGCACGTCCCTCACTTTGACCAAAATGAGTGTGCGTATCATAGGTAGGAGGGGTGCTGGATCCACCAGGGTCCCAAACTTGCCAGCATGGCTCTTTCTTCGCTCTCTACTCCTACCTCTTTCTCTAAAAACCACTTCAGAAATATTTTCATGGTTTGGGGGAGGTGATGTGCATCTAGGACTTGAGGGACATGAGTTGGCCGAAACTCGAAATCCGAGTACATCATCAGGTGGTTGGCTGACTCGGGGTTTAGTGTCGGGTTGGCAATGAGGGCCTTCACCTCTTTGAAGGTTAATTCCGTGTAAAATTCGTTGGGATCCTCCAGACTGTCGGGGAGATAATACTCCACCTCCTCGATGTTGAGCTCCGCTTTGAGTGGCCGGACTGGTCGAGCAAACAAAACCGGGCTGCGGGGGCATGTCGACATGACTCGGGGTTCCGGAGGTGAGTTGGGTGGCGACAAAGGCGGTGGTGGGGATAGTGATCCGGACAGATCGAGGAAACTCGGGTCGCAGGGCCTCCACATTTTGGGAAGAAGGGGTATCTTTTTTTGCTGGAGAGGGGGTTTTTTTTTGTTAATGAAACTGAACTGGGTTGAAGGTTGGTATATAAAGGAGATGGGGAAGGGTGGATAACAGATGGGGAAATGGGCACCAGCTGGGCTACGGTACCTTTTTCTGGGGAAGGAGGGGGTTGGGTACATTTTTCTGAGAAAGGCTGGGGGTTAGATTTGACGGGAGGTTTGGATTTTTTGGCAGCCAAATCTTCCACTTCGCCCCTTTTCGAGATAGTCTCAAGGAAAGAAGGATTTTCCTCCTGCAAATTCTGCAACGCCGCATATTTATTTCCATCCCCTGGCAGATTTTTGAAATCCAAAACAGCATTGGGAGGATGCGTATGAACAAGAGTGTGGGTCACATCAGAGCCTCCCTTTTCTCTCACCTCATCATTCACCCTCACCCCTTCTTTCCTAGGTGTCCATTTGGGCTTTGAAGTGGCCCTACCCATCCTACTTTTCCCAAAGTCAACTTTCTTATTTTGTTTCTTGCTTTCCACGTAGCTCCATGCAGGCTCACATAATTTTCCAATCTTCAATACACCACCTTCACCATTGTTAACCTTTTCTGGAGCTTTTAGAACTTCCGATTGCATGACCGGACATCCCTTAACATTATGACCCACCTTACAACATTTATGGCACAACCAAGGGGAGTCGGAATAAACCAGTTCATGGCACGTTTCTCCCACCCAAACCCGGCCCGGGACGCTGTAGTTCGCGCGCATCAACACACAAACCGAAGCGAAACGTTTCCGGTCTGCTTCCAACGAGTGAGCGTCAATTTTGACAATGCTACCTAAGGAATTTCCTATAGAGTGCAGTATTTCCTTACAAAAGAACTCTAGGGGGAGTTCCGGCACGCTAACCCATATGGGGTATTGAGAGATTATGGCGCTGGACGGCTTGAACCCCGCTTGCCATGCTTGAACCCAAATGAGGGAGCCCATGACAAACCATGGCCCCTCTGCAAGAATTCTCGATTTCTCATAAGCCGAGTCACAGTTGAGGCTGTAAAAACCCTTCCCCAAAGAGATGAGGTCGGTATTCGACTTCCAGTTCCACAGTTTTTTTAACTTCTTCTTAAGGAAATCATGAGAGAAAGATTTCCCTACTACCTTACATATGATTGCATCGCTCCAAGGTTTCACAAGATCCCAGTATAGCTTTTCGGATATCGGAACAAAAATGTCATCCCCTTGACATTGTTTGGGCTGGGTCTCTGCATATGGGACCTTAATAATTTGTACCGGAACGACCTCAGAGATTTCATTTGGGAGCTTTCCAGAACTGCACGCTATTTCTTTGAACGACCGCTCGGGGAGGAATGAAGGGGGAGGGGGGTGTAAGGACGACGATGGATGGCCGACGTTGGGGGCGACTACGATGGCATCCGCTTGAACCTCAGGGGATTGCTTCGGAAGTCTCTGGCTAGGCTCCTCACTTAGGGCCTTGAGGGCGGTGGTGGAAGTTTCAGAATGTGGTGTTTCGGGTGGGGAAGGAGGAGAGCATTCTCTCTCATGTTTTTTAATCCAATTGGTTCATGTTTGATGCATATAATTTGATGTAGTTAACATCTTCAAATTTGGTTTTGTGTTGACCAATTAGTAGTGGTTAGTAGTTGTATGATCATTAGTTTTGTTAGATTAAATAAGTCTGTAAGTAATTTGGTTCATTGGGGCTTCATGTGCGTGGCCTCCATATATGGTGATTTCTCATGCACCCTGTTCTATAATGTCTTTAGCTCATGTTAGGAACTTGATTGTAACTTGTAAGTAAAGAAGAGTATTACACTTAGTGCATACAGTAATATATAGTAGATGGAGATACACGCATATATAGGGCTTTAGATGATCATGATGGTCAACTACCTATATGGTTATGTATAAGTTTAGTCTTGTTCATGTATAGTTTAATACATACTCTGTATATAGCTAAGTGGGATGTTTTGCTTGTATAGTGTTGCACTATGTTAAGTATACTGCATAATTTTTACTTATTATGACAATCAATCCTTTAGTTGCATTTTTTTTAACGCTAGATTTTTGATAAGTTCTCATGAATGGTAGTGCTCATTAAACGACTAGATTTTTTAACTTGGAATGTATAAAGTTGAGTCAACTTTAGGTATATAACAAGTTACTTATACTATGTGTTATTATATTGTAGAACACGGGTTTGTAGAGGAACCTTTTTGACTTGAGATTGAGGTACATTGACTGTGTTTGCTATTGAGGTAAGATTTCTTACTATGCTTGTACAGATGAGTTGAGAAACTGTTTTATAATGTTTGGAAATTTATTTTTACAATGAGATTGTTTTATGAAGTTTATACGTTGAGATTTAAATGGTTCTCGATATTTATATTGAAAGAGTTTATGAGATTATTCATAAGATTTATATTAAAAGGAGGAAGTTCCTCAATGTTACCAAGTTGAGATTTTGAAAGGAGGAAGTTCCTCACCCTTACGAGGGTTTATAGAGTTTTATTGTGGGGTTGCCGGTAAGCGGTATTCTCCGAGTTTGGAAGTATGTTGAGTTAACAGTGTCTCAACAATATATTTTAGTAGTTGGGTGTATGTTAATCAATACACTTGCCATTAGTCTTCCTTCTTGGTTCGTTATCAAGTTAGGGGTATGCATACTAGGGACTTTGGTGTTTACCTTGTCTAGTGAGCCTAGCTAGCTCATTAGATTTTTATTTATTACTTCCTACTCACAGATTATGAAAGATTATATTTGAAAGTTTTACAGAATAGTTCAGAAAGAAAGAAAGATGGTTATTAGAAAGTTAATTATATATATATAATCTGTACACCTTTTAAATGAATTTGTAAGATATTCCTATATATCTTACCTGCACATTGAATAGTTTTGTTTTATTTCAGTATTAAATCTTGCTCAGCCTTTGGCTGATATTACAGTGTTTAATGTGCAGGGACTTGAAGATAGTTAGCTCCAGTTGGGTTAAAGAGTGCGTTGGATCCATTTTGATTTAATAAGACTTTAAAAAGACTTCAGCTGTTATTTATTTGACTATAAGATTTATATTATGGTTTGTAATAATTTATTTACATTCTATTTTAGTTGGTCTGTAATAATTAGTTAAAATTTTTGGTTATTGTTTTAGTTAGAACCATTAGCCTTGCGGTTATTATTAATAATTATCGCGGCGTAGCACCTTTGGATTTCCGAGTTTATTATATTAAGTTGTTTTTAGAAGTATTGGAAATTCAGGGTTGTTACAACAATCATCTAAAACACTTGAACCTCCTTGTCTATGTGGATTATGATGATATCCATATTCAATTCGCCCTCATATCTACACCCAACATCATCATCACTCTGGGTGTTAATGCAGATCTACTCGATGGGGAGGACTGCTGGTTGGTGTCATAGCTTAGAGGTAGAGATACACCGACTCTTATTTCTGGATTATCATCATCAATCTCAATTGCACTTTCACCAACAATCATCAACCATTCAGCTACAAAATTTTAATTTGTTATAAATTATTGTTCCATTGAACTCATTATAACATTAATAATTCGTGTGAATTACATATTTACTTATTTTTTTTACCTGGATTCATGTGTTTAATAGCACCCTCAGCCATGTTATTTCCGAAACTATCAAGCTTCTCCTTGTAGACGTATAAATGAAAATATTATAGTATTATATTATACTATCTACAAAAGATATAAATACAAATCTGAAAGTTAAAAGCTAAATATTACTTGATTGAAAGCTTTAATATCATTGTCCATATTGGGTTCTATTTTCTAAATGACCTTCTTCACCCCCGACATCACCTCATTGTCATCAATAATCTGGTCATTTGAATAATAAAATTGTGGATCGAGAAAATGACCTTCATTCAGTAGTAAAAGATGATATAATAGTCAGTAATAATAATTGTGATATTAAGTAATATCTATTGGAAAATTGCATTTTAGTTGAATTCACCAGCAGAATGCAGATCATGATGTAGTTGAAAATTCCAACTTTCATCAATAATTTTTCGGTAGGTTCTGTAGTACCTACAATCCTTTCCTATAGCCAACTTGGTTCTTTCCATTGCCTCGTAGATGAAACCCATAGTCGTTTTTCATCCCCATCAACAAGCCTTAGAACCTTTAAAAGTGGCTCCATTATTTTTAGAACCTCGTTTGCCTTATTCCAAAACATAATAACATTCTCCGTTTGTGCAAGTAAAAGCTCACGGACCTTTTTTGCATTGTCATCGGTCATTTTACCCCATCTAGATTGCTTCCATTCGGGAGATTCAAACATATCCCGCAGATCATTATTATGCGTGACAATGCTCTCTAACGACACAAAATTTGTCGCAAATCTAGTGATGCCAAGCCACAAGAGCTCTCGATTGTTGGTGGTCTTTTTCATATATTTCACGCTCCAGGTCGAATTGTAGATGAAGCTAGATATCGAATTTGCTTGTGATATAACATCTTTGATTGAAGACTTCTTTATTATGTCCTCCAATATAAGATCTATAGAATGAGCAACACAATGAGCACAATATATATGCGGAAAAGCGTCCATTAGTTTTTTTCCTGCGGCCTTCATGGCAGCCTCATTATTGGTCACTACTTGGACCACTCGATCTGGTCCAACTTCTTTTACTACTTTTTTCATCAAAGAAAAATAGTAGTCAATATTTCTTGACGATACATTGGTGGCATCAACTGATTTGTGAAATACCATGCCACGAGAAGAATACACAAGGTAATTCAAAATGTGCATTCTGGTTGGACTATTCCATCCATCAGACATTATTGTCATACCTCTCTCATCCCACACCTTGGCAAATGTGCCTATATATTCCTTCATCAATCTATATTCTTCTCGGAGATTACTTCTGCAAGCTCATATGCAGATGGAGCTCTTACATCAGCTGAAGTTTCACGAATGACATTCATTAATGGGTTAGTGAATGCCGAAATAACAGCGGTAAATGGTTGGTTGTTATCTATGATCCAGTTACCAAATGCTTTCGTAACTTTTTCATTTTGCCTCTTTAGCCAACTAGTGTTGATCTTTCTTTATCTTTTCACCTTTTTCATTTTTTCTAAATATATCTCAAGTGCTCTTAGCCTCGGTGCAGGAGTGGATACTGGTTCATACATTCTATTCCTAGCTCGTTGTTGACCTCCTTCTCTAACAGCAAATGATCTATTTATTCGAGGGACCCCACTCCCACTACCACCTTCATAGTTACTATTTCTCCCCTTCAACATATCACACTCCCTTTCAAATTGTTGTTGCATTCGACTATCCCGCATTCCCATAAACATACTTGGATAATCCTTGTCATCAAAATCACAACAATTGATATATATCTCATTATTTCTTGTTCAAAATTAAACTATCTCCGCTGCTTATTTGTTTTGGATTTCATACTCTTTTAGTAGATTGTGCATTTCTTTATCCTTTTTTTCACTTCCCTCTTCTCAAACCATCTTTTTCTTTGATTAAAGAATCATCTCAACTTTCATCCTTAATAGGTAAGACATACACCCTTCTTTATTTAAGTATTTTATTTTTCCACAAGTTAATTAATTAGTTGTTATATGAATTGTTAATTATTTTAATTCATTTATTAGTTAAATAATATTTAAATAATTATTTGTGTGAGAAGTATCCCAAATAGTGTTTCAATATAATATGGTACTATAAATGAAAAAAAAAATGAAAAAACAAGCTTCAAAACCGACTTATATGAATTTTCCCAATAAATTCACACCGCAACTGACTCAAAACGTTCTATTTGGCCATTATGGGTCCTTCCCGCAAAAACGCGACCGCGTTTTTTCCCATAGTTGGCAACCCTTAGGGTCACTCAGTCAATCCCCTTTGTTATATTCTTAGCTAGCTAATCTTCAGCTTAAGCTCACCCACTTCAATTAATTCTTTAATAAATCATCAAAAATCAAACAAAACGCAAACTGTGATAGATGAAAGTAGGGGAGAAAGTAAATGCAATTAATTTAATTTTGATGATGATTTCGCACGCATAACGTGCATATAAAGCTAGTCCCTTTAAAGCAATTAGGAGGGTATTACAGGAAGAATATTCATATATTGTTGTTTGCTGCATATTTGGCGTACATAGACATAGAACGAATACTGAGGGAGCTGGAAGAATTCCAAAGACAAAGATTCAACAGTGCAGCTCAACTCAATAGGTGACCTTATTACTCACACCCATTAATTACATAACACAAAAGGAAATCAATCAAGTTTATACTATTACATGTCCTGGAAAACATTCTGTTTTATAGCATTACATGAATGTTTATACTATTACTCACACCCATAAATTCTGTAATAGTTCAAGATCCGAGCAGGCTATGGCTGATCTGTGTTTGGGCCTCTACTTCCTTCTAATTCTGGGCCGTGATGTTAGTCAATATGTTGCAGCAGTTGGAAGTTCAGTTCGATAGTTAAGTGTAGGTGAAGAAGTTTTTGGGGCATTGCATCCGACCGCTATCAGGGGTACATCAACTGACTATGACATCCTTTCAGCCGAAGAAGTTTCGAAAAAACAGCAGCCATGAGTCATGTGCTAAGTCCCAAGGAGCTGATAAGCTTCAACTTTACATCAGAAGCTAGGCCTTTTTTCACAAAATATGATGTCTTCTTCCATTTTCTGCTTCTCTTAATTGGTATAGTATCTTTAGTCTTTACACGATTCTTATCACCTCTGCTGCTATGTTCCTGATATTTCATAGAGAGGTCAATTAGTTATGTGGGTCAAGCATCCATGCAGAACTTCTTTTCTAGATGGCATATGCTTTTATTGTGTTTTGTGTTGATTTGACTGGATACTGTTGTGAAAGTTATTGTATTGTACAGAACGCTTATTGTGTGATTCCCTTCGCTGCACTCAAGGATTGCTTCAGGCCGGGTATCATCTAAGACATTTTTTCTTGTATGTATATTGTAATTAAAATTAATCTGAACTGTGCAGCCTCTTACTGTTTGTGTTCAATATGGTGTTAATTCTGATTTTTTTATCAGCTATATAGAATTGTATTTGATCTATATCTTGCATGGATGGATGGCAGCCAATGCGCAAACTTCAGCTTAGGCGACAAGATGGTCAGCTGTGTTATTATGTATAAGCTAATATGGGAGTTCTTGTCATCTTAATCGAGAAAGTATTTGTGATTGTGATCTGTGTTTTCTGGAGGATAGGGTCTGTTATATATATATATATGTATTTCAAACATGAAGCTTGTTTGACACCTGAGTTCTGCTTGCTGCGGTGGTACGAAAAGCTCACAGATGTTGATGAGGTTTGAGTGATAAACATGGTGGCCCACATTACGATTTGGCCCTTGGAGGATAGGAAAATTCATGTTATCACTCCTGAATCCTGACTGCAGAACTGAATACTTGGAGGATAACCTTAAGGGAGTTCTGTTCGAGGAAAATTGAGAACAGACTCTATCCCTAGCTTAATCAACGGATTCCCTTTTTGTTTATTGTAAAGGAAATGTTGTTCCTTAACCTTTAAGTTTCATTGGTGTTTGTTTTGTTTCCACTTTCCATTATACTTTGTTTATTATCTGGTTTTCAATATGCATGAACTCAGTTGGTATGCTTTTGAAGTAATGGCATGAATTTTAGTTTTTACTTGTCAGTCATATTATGACCTCAAGCTAATTTCTTAACCTTTCTTGAATTTTTCTGGAATTTGGCTTACCTGTTAATTGTTATCAATCTTTCTTAGCAGTGATCTTGTATAGTGATCTTGTATTGTACTGCATATCTAACATAAAGCTGAGATATAACTGGTTACTTGAAATCTCAAGAGAAGTATCTACATGCTCCTGACCCTTGTCTCTTTCGTGATATCCATTATTGTGTTGTGCTTTTCTTATACTACTATTAGATTTTTGGGGTTACTAAACACGTTACACTTTTCATTTGTACAAGAGTTCTCAGATAATATGCTAACATGGGAACTTTATCTGTCCTTAAGATCTGTTTGCTATAATTCCTAGCTCCAATAAACTGATATGAGAGAATTTGCAATGTTTTTATGAAATAAATACAGTTGTATATATGTGACTCCTCCACTCGTTGAGCTATACTCGGTTCAAGAAGGGAGATGGAGGTCAATTCTTGCTGGACAACTTCCAGGGGTAAATTACATTCTCTTATCTCCATCATACTGATTCACATTTGTTGCAAGATTGATATGATTGCAAGATTCTACAAAGTTAAGCAACTCCTTTCTCAAAAAGTTGTATTGTACTCCTCTTATCCACAAATAATTATGCATGTATAATTTTTGTGGCTCAGATTTTTGTGTGTCACAAATGCCAAGTGTGGACTATTTATGGTGATAGAAGGATATAATATACTCTGTCATCAGGACGAAATTGGAAATTGGTCTAAACTTAATTAGCATGATGATGCAGATTCTAGCTGTTTTTTTTTCATATATTTTTTTAAGGTAAGAAGAAGGCGCCCTGATCGGACCAGAACCTCGTACAGGTCAACCCGGCTCGGGTTTGCAGGCAAGCCCCTTTGGGAGTAGGAGGAATGGTAAGGGGAAATCCCCATCCCCAAAGTGCCTCTAGTGAAGTTTGATCCCACAACTTTAAGGTTGTGAGATACAAACCAAATTACTAGATCAAGTATTATTTGATTTTATTATTATTATTATTACTCATGTCCTTGGGCTCCAAGGTAATGCAAATACTTGGTCTCTAAGGTCAAGACGACTTGTAGTTTATTATAAATACACATCATGCTCCTCTGTTTCAGAACACACAAAACACAAGAGCTACACAAAGAATGTTGGGATTGTGTCATAAATCCCACAATAATTAATTCAAACTTGCTCCGTAAGCCTCAAAGGAAATTCACACATACCATATACTTGGCCTCCAAGTCTTTTAAGACTCCAAGGATCATGATGTCCTTGGGTTTCAAGGCTTGTGCTAATATGCTTGACCTCCAAGCTTGATTGTACTATAAATTCCCACTTAGCATAGACTTACAATTGTATCAAGTGTACCAAGAGTACCATACACACAATGCCCATACACATTAGCTCATAGAGAAAATACACTTCTTCTAACTCCTACGTGAGTTTGTTAGATCTGTTTGAGAATTAGATTCAATATAATTTAGAGAGTTATACTATTATCCTTTACCTTTCGGGGTTGTAATCTCATACCCTTTTTTTTATATTGGATAATTAGTGCTCGTTGTCGTGGTTTTTTTTATCTCTTTTGAGGGTTTTCCCACGTTAAATTACGTGTATTTATTTCTACTTGTCTTGTCCATCTTTTACTTATTTTCTTATTATCATTATTTGCTTCTGCTTGCGCTCCTAACCCCAACACTGCTACGTAACATTATTATTTTGATATGATATAACTTGTGGTTGGAGTAAATGTTTCAGATAACTAATTGTGAAGAATGGATAATACTCTGAAGGTGGTACAATGCATGTAGAGGCATTTAAAAAGAGGATACAGAGCCAAAGTCGTTAACTGGTTGTCTAGTTATAAGAGCATCAATGCCAAGATTGTGACCTTATTTTTCTATTTCATTTTAGAATACCTATTGAAATTGATTTGTAAAATAATAAATATTATCACTTAACCGTGAAGATTAATGGTCATGTTTTCAAGATTGGGGGGGTCTTACTCCTTGTTTGGTTGACAAAACAAAACATGAAAAGTGCAAATTCCTAGGAAGTAGAAGTATATGAAGTTGTTTGGTTGGCAAAACCATGGGAATTTGCACTTCCTAGGAAGTTCTACTTCCTCCAAAATGGAGGAACCCCTAGGTAAGTAGAGCTTCCATAGGAAGTTCTACTTCCCATTATCAACCAAACACAATTTTACACTTTCTAGGAATTTCAAATACATGAAAAAAATAACTTTCTAGGAAGTATGACTTCCTATATACAACCAAACAAGGCCTTAGTAAAAAAAAAAAGTCAAAGTAAGATGCGTGAATAGTGTAAAAATGAAAAAATTATACTTAAAAATAAAAAGAGGAAGAAGAAATCACCCAAATACGCCAATCAAAAAGCACAACATAAAACACCCAAATGCCTAAGTTAGGAATTTCAACAATGGCACCCGAACTCCCCAAGCCCCAACTGATCCAGAGACATATTAGACTCATGAAGATTCAAGAGTAAGATAAAGGCATGATCAATTGATCAAGCCTTGCTGAAAGCCCACTAATGACACTTTTTGAAAGAAATTAGAGGAGGTTAATCAATTAGTCAATGGAGAGTTAACTGCAATTGCAATTCTTGTTTCCCTTATACCTTACTTATGTGCATCACTGCATGGTACTCTAACATCATCATAATCATTAGTACAAAGGACGGATCTACTAAGGCCCTGTTTGACACTAGCGTTTGAGGTAGCGGTTAGCGGTTGGACAAGATTGAAACGCTACTTAAAAAAATTATGAGTATTTGGAAAGGTAGTGGTTGTAGTAGCGGGTAGCAGTTAGAGTAGATTATGAGTAGCGGTTGTGGAATGTTACTACAAGTAACGTTTGAGTTTTAGAGGTAGCGGTCTAGCAAATAAGCACTATATAATAGCATAAGGTAGAATTATTAACCAATGTTTTTTTTTGTTTTTTCCTTTTACTATTTATTAATTGTTTTGTTTTATGGCAATTCAATGTTTGTTTTACAATAACAGAGATGTTATTTAAATATTTATTTTAAAGATAATATATTTTACAAGTATTTTAGTTAAAACTGGTAATATAAATTTTTTGAGGGTTGAATATTTTCTTAGATTTATACATTTCTTTGAGAAGCTAAAAAGTCGTATACTCTTTTTTGTGTAACTTCTTTGAAAAAATAGATATTGAATTTAACTATTGAACAAACATATGAAATTGTTTTAGTTCATTTCGTATTAGAATAAATGTCATTTATTGACTTTTACATTCCAACAACTATTTTTGCCAAACACTTCTAATTAAACAACTAATTTAATCGCTGACCGCTGACAGCTACCCCCAACAGCTACCGCTACTATAACTGCTAACAGCTACTAGAATCACTTATTTTGCCAAACATGTCCTAAGTAACAAGTAGTAGCATATGCTATCCTTAAAAAAAATTGAAAAAAAAAATGGGTGGGAGAAAAAGAATAAGAAAAAGGAATATAAATAGAATCTAGCAATATTTTGCCAAACATTTTGTTGTTTTTAGTTATCTACTTTTGTTTATCCTCTTTTTTTATTTTTTTTTTCTTTTTCTTCAATATCCCCTATGCCCTAATATTTTCCATCTTGTACTTGTAAATTTAAAAAATACTTCATATTACAACAAAATTTATTCTAATTATAGTTGCCTTTCAGTATATTATAAATACATCACACTTTCCTAATTTCGAATAAAAAGGTTTAACCTTTTAAAAATCGCTTATTTTAAAGAAAATCATCTTGGATTTTTTTTTATAAAGTACCCATGTATTTTTCCATTTTCTACGCTATATTCCGAATCATCTAGTGAAGCGAATGCAGCTCTAATGTTACTAGCAAACTTGGTGTTCAACAAGCAAGGAAATTCATCTGTTATAAAACTAGTGCTTATGAGAGTTTTAGCAGTGTAGTTTAGGAGGACATACTTAGATCCTTGAAAAAGGTAAGCTTCACCAATGAGAGTTTTATGCTCATTTGACAACGTTTTTGCTCATTTAAATTTTTTATGCTTATTTTACGTTTTTATCACATTTTTGCTCATTTTACGTTTGCTTCTACCTTGACCACCTACGCAGGATTTAATGTCTTGACCATCTACGTAGAATTTCATCACTTTTACCACCAAGCTACATCGGTTCTTTGTGCAAACAAAGTCCAAATAACTAGTAAATGATTCTGCTACATCAAATATATATAGAATAGTCTTTTGTTACTCATATAATGAAGAAAAACTAGTATTTGGGCCCGAGCATTGCGTCGGGTTTTACTATTTTACAAATTTGATATGCATTTTTTTCCATTTACATTAAAATATATTAAGGAAAACTCAACATTCAAAAGGTTCAAATATAATAATGTGGACACTTAAAGCATGATTACAAGTTGATTGAGATGGTAATTATGTCATGTATAATTACAAGAGGTCACGGGTTCAAATCTTGTTGCAAGCTAATTTTATTTTTGTTAATTGACATGACTTGTGTACACATTGGACAATTCTAGTGGAGTAACAGACGTGCCACGTGACGTGTATACATTGTCACGCATGCCTTTTAATATTTATTTTTTTTTTGAATGAGAAATTTCATTAATTGAAGGTCAAACGACATCTACAATAGATATTAAGGAAAAATAAGATACAATCAAACAAGGTTAAATCAAATTTATCTTCGAAAAAACTACAATGAACCAGATCGAGCAATACAGCGCAGCCCCCTCGTATTTGCTGAATCAAACAGCTATTGATGAGGAAGTTTATCATTCTAACATAGTTTGGGAAGAACATTCTTGATCGAGCCATGTTTACCGCATCCGATTCCAATACCCTCATGTTGAGTCTCGAACTTCAACCAATGAGAACAATTTCTCATACCTAAAAACAAAAAAACCCTACTCACAACTCCCATAGGGGAGAAGGAGATCTCCAAAAAAGAGACTAAAAATATCCCATAAAGAGATACTAATTTATTTAACAAAACTAAAAACTTAAAATAAAAGGAGGAGAGGGGCTTACCATGGATGAAACATCCATGACAGCCCCTAACTGATGAAAAAGAGATAGGGGAAGCTAGGGTTTAGAGAGAGAAAAAAGAGACAGGGGGAGGGGGCGGCTATGTTTTTTTTTACTAAAAACTTAATATATTTGTATAGTTATTTGCAAAGTTTTGCATCCTTGATCTTTTCACTTATATTGTTTTTGATAAATTCCAAGACTTCTCACTTTGTAAGTGACTATCCTCCACCACCAAATTATGACTTACCCTTGATATAATACGTCATTCATGAAAACATTACATCATTTTTCGTCTTAATACATTACCTGGAGCATCGCATATACAAGTCATTTCTTAAATAAGAGAAGGAAAATATGACTATAGAGGAAATAGTTGTGTTTCTTATTCTTCCTTTTTTTTTCTAATCGGGTACGCGAGGAGCAGAGCAATTTAAAAATGAACCCCCATAAAATAAGCTCTTTTATGCGATTTATACTTTTTGTAACTTCGATGAGTTTTGTTCCCGTCATGCTAGGATAGATGCATAAAATTCAGATACTGGGAATATGCGGTTAAGGTAGAATATTGTAGGATTATAGATGCTCAATACGGAAAATGAGTATTATATACTCAAACAGCTAATCCAAGATCTTTGCATAAATTAATATGAATCTAATATGAGTATAGAATTATACCTCTTGATGCGTGAATTCCTCTTGCACCACAAGCCTTCTAGTGGAGATCCTTTAGAAACGTCAAACGTTGTTCCTCTAGTGTTGGTCCACGAACAACCCTTGGATCACCATTCACCATGTATGCTAGTACGGAAGAGAGGAAAAACCCTCTTGCTTTTGAGGTGTTTGGTGGTCGAATAGGGAAAGGAAGTGCAAGGAGAAAATCTAATTTTTCTCTCTAGAAGATGTAATGTGTTGTCCTCACTTTGTAACCCCCATATCCCTATATAAGGTGGTTACAAAGAGGTGCTTCACGAGGCTTTATTTGCTTCATAATGTCACACACATTATGAGCCTAATAATCTCATGAGTTAATCTCACTCCACCCATCTAAAACCGTCCAACCCATTTCAAAAATGGGTTTAGGTAATATCCAAGGGTTGTCACATTGTATGACCTCATAGGACCCAATATATATTAGTAGTTGGCCCTATTATACTAGCCCAACAAACAACAATTAGCTTCTAGCAAAACGTTGTGGTCACCTAATATTATTGAATATATTATCTCTATAATTTGTCCATATATATTTAATTTGTTACACTTGATCGAGGACAAAATCCTTCAAATATATCAAGTCAAATCATTAGCTTCGGTGAACAAGATAATAAAAAATTTCTCCTCAAAGAAAAAGAAGCAAAATAAAAACAATTTAATTGGCAAATAACTAGTATATTATTAAAACGCATGGGCAAGAGTCCGCCGTGTGTCCCCTCTATTAGGTGGGTCGAAATGTCGAGCATAAAATAAACATTTCATTCTTTTTATTTTATTGAATTACTTAGGGTATCGCGCGAGTCCCTACAATTAGTATATCATTTAAGTGCATGGGTAAGAATTATATGTAGCTCGTCATGTGCCCCCTCTCAGGTATTGACATGATACCATGTCATTTGTGGCATGCCATATTTTTTCCCTACGTGGAACTTATCTCTCATGTAAGAGCTCTTACTTACATTAATGAATAATTTTCATTATAATAGGATTTGAACCCAAAACTTTGTATAGAAAATATATAACTCTCAATATATCAACAAGGTTTATATACTTCTAAGAAAACTTAGCACTTGAATCATTACAAGCTTTTAGATTTCCAAAAAAAAAAAAGATTAACTTAACAACAAAATTAGAATATTTAATTGCAATATACACATACAGTGAAAGCTAACTACTCAGAAGTCGCAACTACTTGTCAATGCATGGTAAAAATTCAATCTGCAATAGTATTGAAGGTAGAGATGTGTCCATTGCTCCTCTATCCTTTAATTACTTCTCTTATCGAAAAAAGAAAATGATATTATGAGTTTAATAGAACTCAAGAGTTAAGTTCAGATGTTCTTTATGCATTACAATATGAATAAACTGCCTTATTCATTTTTTATGTCAACACAATTAGGAAAGTTAAAACCCAGGACATCACCACACTTTGCATTCCTCCTTCTCAAATGTTTACATGGTGCATTTTCTTGGAAACCCTTCTAGATATCACTCATAAGATTAAGATGGACATAATTACAAGAAGTCTCGAACTCTCAAATTCTCAATGTACAAATCCAATCATCAAATTACGACTTTTAATCGTGACTAGAATCTAATTGTCAATTCCAAACAATATATCTTTTTGCCTTATAAATAATGTGGGACATCTTCCTGATCCAATAACTAGCTTACATAAAAACTAGTTTAGTTAAGTTGACTTACATAAAAAGTTGGTAAAAAAAAAAAAAGAAAGAGAGAAAAAGAAAGGACAAAAAAGAGATTAGCAGCAAGAAGAAGAAAATGAGAGAAAACGGCCAAAGTGAGTCCCCAAATCCAAATGCATTCCGAAGATAAAGCAGCAGTACCAGTGGATTCTGAATGACATATCTTCCATGCTCATTTTGTCCGCACACCCAATTTCAATTTAACCAAATTTTTCTGGGAAATCTTCTAACCAATAAAAACTCTTACTTTACTTTTCTCTCTGCTTAAATCTGCTGTCTTTTGTAAGTTTATCAAACCCTCTAAATTTCAATCAAATAGTCAACCCATTTGCTATTTCTATTGTTTTTGATCTAAAGTTTTCACCTTTTTTTTGCAGTGATTGAAATGGAGATCGACAAAGCAATTGGAGATTGCAATGATCGAAGGCTGAAAACTAAGTACAACACTGCTGTTTATGTCATTCAGAGAGCTCTTGCTCTTTACAAGTATGATTCTTTCATCTGTGTTTTATGTATGGTTTTTCTTTTTATCTTTTCTGATTTTATGAACTTGTGTGCTTTTTTTTTTATTTACATGATTGATTATTTGGTAGTGTGGATAATGTTGATGTAGGATGGATGTCAATTGTGTGAAATGAATTGAATTTATCAAGTTCATAGTATTGCCAAGATTTGCTTTAATGTGGTCTGATATTTTTCGGATATGTAATTGGTTTTTTTTTGAGGAGTCTTGAGTTCCCAAGTTGCACGAATAGCTTTTCTGCCAGATGAATTTTATGAATGTTGAATTGGTCATAATGGTGGTACATGAAAAACTAGTGATTGGTACCAGATGAATAAGTTTGCTATGTATATGGCAACAAAAACCCTCAGGAAGCATGGATGAGCTAATTTCGTGCGGATTGGGACATTTTCCATGAGGCCATCGTTGTCTTATCTTGCATTGATCAGAAGATTGTCCTAGTTCATGCCATTGTCTTATTGGGATCCTGAAACTCTCATTTAGTAGTTTGTTGTTAGAGAAATAGATGCAATTGGAGTTTAGTTGAAAGGAATTGCACTTCATGTAGATAAGATTTTACATTTTAGAACAACAACAATGTCAGAGCCTCTATCCAGTGTTACTGTAACCCCAGCTCACTTCCGCTCATTACTAAAATCACATTCAATGTATCATTTCAATTTAGCATGAACACCATCTCTAGTATCATCCACCAATACAATCATCTGCAAACAACATACACCCTTGTGTGAGTGTATCTCATCTTGAATAGGTTGTGTTATTACATGTATCACTGCTGCCAAGAGAAAATGACTTAATGCATATCCTTGATTTTGCGTTTTGATTTCTGAAATTTGGTTGTTTGAGTTGACATATAATGTTTCTTCAAATTAGAATCAGCAAAATTATTGAGCTGTAATCTTCTCAATTAATCTCTATCTGGAGCCTACCATATGATTACAGGATATTTTTTCCAAAGGTTGTAACTGCAGCATCAAAACTTTCTTTGCTTGTTCATGCCTTCTTTGAGACGGGTATCAAATATAGTATAACTTCCTGCAACATTAAAACAGATCCAATATTGTGAATTTTGGTAAGTTAGGATTGTAATCCACTTGTGTTATTAATATGACCTAATATGTGAATTATCAATTGACTATGCAGAAAGCTAATTGTCTCTCCTAGATGACATATTGACCTAGAGTAGAGCCCACAAGTAGCCTTGTGGGATAGGAAAGTTGGAGCATTATAAGGAAAGGAGACAGAAAGAAGTAAAGGGTAGAATTATGGAGTTAATAAAAGAAGGGTGACCAGACCAGTATCACAAAATTCAGCTGTTAATCTCAAGAGCTGATTTTTTTTTAAAGAATTTTCAGAAGATTTTGAAAATGGTATAATAAATAGCTTATGATCGACAGGAAATCCAAAAACTTTTAAACCAAGGTGTACTTTTGCAAAACGATCAATTTTCTTTTGTAATTATAAAAGAATCTATTTCTTATCCAATGTATGCCTGTATAAAAGGCACAAATCAATTTTAAGTTCAAAAATTGCTTAATTATGCAAGTTTTCCAGAATTATGGCTTTTTACTATTATTTATTAATCTTGCATAAATTTCCTTATATAAGTACTACACTTATATTGATGTTTATGTAATGTCAATAACGGCAAAACTCTATGTACGGCAAAGCTTTGCTTTGGCCGTTATCAAAAGATGTTTCCCTTCGTCCTTTATATTGCATGAGCTCACCTTAGCAAGTGAATACGATTTATATTTTATGTTGCTTCTCTTCTATGTCTAGAGAAACGGTGCATAGTCTCTACTCTCTACTAAAATCTTTCGCAAGGTGGGATTTTCCGGTACATTCCTTCCCTAGTCTCAATGTGGTGCAAATAACTAATATAGCATCTTGCATGAGAGAAGCGTTTTACTTTGTGCGCCTCAAAATATAACCCCTATTTGATTATTCATAGGCACCAAGAGACATCCTTAATCATTAATAATTGCAATTATATAAATGTAAAAATTATGGAGAGTTGATAATTCAAAATACACAAAGGGAGATATAATAATATTCATCATAATAATGTTTTTTCTTATATATCTATAAGAATGATGGTCAAAAAATTTGAATTTTGACCTTGTAAAGTCCAATAGGGTTTACAATGGGGGATAAAGGAATAACAGCCTCTTTGATGTTACCTGCTATTGCTTTTCTTTTGTTTATTGTGGTAAAGTGCTAGAATATATTGCTAGAAAACCAAGAACAAGAAAAGGTGTGAGTACAAAAGTAAACATCTAAATATGGAATAAGACTAGGCACAATTGAGATCTCATGTCCCATTTTGTGTCCCATCTTGTCTCTCAACCCGTTCTCTTTCAGACACATTAACAAATATTGGTGATGTGTGAAAAAGAGAAGGGGTTGGGAGTTTGGGACACAAGATAAGACATAAAATAGGACAATGGATCCTTAATGGGACTGGCAAGCCATTCAGGCAGCCACCTTCTTTAGAGGGTTCCTTGTGTCCCTAATGCTGGAAGACTCTACTTATAGTGCAGATTATATTAATAACAAGTTCTAACGTGGTGCTAGGTTGTAGTCTTCTATGATGGAATGGGAACCCGGCTTCTAAAATTTTGTATCTTTTAGAATTGTTTTTTATGCTCATCATTGTCTTCATAAATCTATATGTGCAATTGTTTTAATTTATTAATCTATGTTATATGTCTCCTTGAAGTATTACTATTGTTTCCTTGTTAGTATTAAGCATAAACTTCTAGGTACATTATTTATCTTTATGAAAGAAGAGAGCTCATTATAAGTTGGACAACGGAAACATACAATTTTGTTACTTGCACAACAAGAAAAAGAACGAAAGTAAAAAAATAAAAGGAATAGAAGAAAAATTTACTAGTAGATTGTTGCATTATCTTACGTTTCTTTTGGGATGCACTCACTCTTCAAACTGCGATTTTCTTAGTTATGCTTGCTCAAATTTATTTGTTTTTGTCTTGCTTGTGCTTACATATCATCCAACTTCTGTCTAATTGTTTCAAATGTTTACTTAACTCTTATCTATGGCAGCATTGAAGAGGTAGCTTTCAGCTTCAATGGAGGGAAAGATTCAACTGTAGGTTATCATAATTTAGAGATCCATGTTTTGCAACTTTTCTTTTTCGTTGAGGCTGTATATTCATTTTATTGCAGGTTTTGTTGCATCTACTAAGAGCTGGGCACTATCTGCACCAACAGAAGCAAGCAAAGCATGATGAAGATCCTGCACATGATCACTGCAAATTTGCAATTAGGACAATATATTTTGAGAGCCCTAGTGCTTTTCCTGAAATAAATTCGTTCACTTATGAAACAGCTACTACGTAAGGGAGTTCTATTTACTTAGTTGTTTTGAGCCTAAATTCTTATTCTTGAACTACAATTCTCTTGTGCCTCTATCATTACAACTTTAATATCTTTGAGCTGATAAGAATATGTCTAAAGGATATTATATTTGTGTAAACTCTTATTAGTTTGCCGACGTGTTGCGCAGCTATAATTTGCAATTAGACATCATTCGCCAGGATTTTAAATCTGGACTGGAGGGTTTGCTGAAGACTAAGCCTATCAGAGCCATTTTTCTAGGTGTCCGTATAGGTGATCCTACAGCGGTATGACATGACAGAGGCCCTTCTGTGAATGACCTTTTAATTACATATTTAAAGATGGGAGATTGATGCTTTATCACGCTTTACCATGTTGCAGGTAGGCCAAGAGCAGTTCTCACCTAGTTCTCCTGGATGGCCACCATTTATGAGAGTGAACCCCATCCTAGATTGGTCTTATAGGTTTGTGGTCATATTCTACTGTCAGTACTTTGTGCTCTCCATATCAGAAGAATGTTTCTTGTATCATCTGTGATCTGTGGAACTTATTGAGAATACATTTTCAACTGCTGATATCTTGCTTTCATTCAAGAGGAATATTTTATTGGCGTGGTTGCAATGTCATTTATGCTTCATTAGAGTTCTTGAATTCTTATGTTTGCGTTCATCTTTTCACAGAGATGTGTGGGCTTTCCTATTGAATTCCAAGGTACCTTACTGCAGCCTCTATGATCAAGGGTAATATTTCCATCCTGTAGTGAGCTTTATGCAGTTAAGTTGATGTTGTTTATCAAATATCTATTGTTGGATTTATATTGTAGTAAATCTTGCTTTATTTAGCTATGTCTATGCTGTATCCAGTATGAGATTCGGCAAACACAACATTATTTGTAATTCTCTGCCCTTTCTTTTTCCTTTGGCAGATATACTTCAGTCGGAAGTATATATGATACAGTTCCAAATAAGCTGCTGTCTGTTAGCAATCCCTCCAGCGGTAAAGTAGAGTATAGGCCAGCGTACATGCTTGCAGATGGAAGATCAGAAAGAGCCGGGAGAGCAAGGAAATCTACTTATGGAGCTGACAGTAGTATTTCTCTGAGCAATGGAGCAAGCAACGTGGAATCACTACAAACTTGTATTCCGACAGCTTCTGTTATTGGTGTCGGGGATGAGATTCTGTGAGTCCCTTGTTTAACGTTATCTGATTATAGGTGCTGATGATTCATTTGACTTGCATTCTTAATATCCTGATTTACATGCTTAGCATTACATCTGCATCTTGCTCATTTTTGGCTTCTTAACGTTGCTCTTTTGTGCAGAAATTATCTTCGTTAAATTCCAATGTTTTGCCGTTGATTTGTATATCATCCTTTTTAAGATTCTTTTTGATTTCAGGGTTATCTCTATTCCTTATTATGTCTATATGAATGAATTACCTTTTATTTGGGATAGCCTTATTTTCATTCACTAGAATAAAGCTTGGTTGACTATGGGTCTTCTGTTTGGTTGATTTATACTTGTGCATCCCAAACCTCTAAAATTGAGTTCCATATTATAAATAATTTTTTTTAATGAAACAGATGGGTGATAAACAGGTGTTGGATGTGGGTCAGGGGGTTGAAGTTGAACAGATTGAGTGTCAGCCGCATCCTACCTAGTCCATCACCCGCTTCACTTGTCACGTCATCTGTTATGGGATGTCTCGTATTTATTTGAACCGGGTTGATCGGATATTTTTTGATTGCAGATGAGATGGCATCCTAAACAAAAAATTTTGTATGCACTTTAGGTGTAAGGTCAACTTGAGAAGTATTACTATGATAGACTAGATTTTTAATTTTTAATATAGTGCTTGTGAATTTGTTGGATGTATCTTAATTTTTTTTGTAATGCATAACCTTGCAACATGGTCAAATACTTCTATTTTGTGTTTTGGCTAATGACTACTTATCTGTGTGCATAACTATGAGGGTGTGATCAGACATGAGGAGCAGGCAAGCAGCAAATTAGTTAACATATAACTCAATGAAGTGTGTATTCATGTTATTAGTGGCTTGCTTGTCAATAATATTTTCGGATAATTTTTTAACTATTATTGTAGGTCATCAGTTTATATATTTGAGATTCTGATGTCATATGATATGATAGTGCAGGCTTGGTACTGTTGAGGATCTTGTGGGGCCATCGTTATGCAGAAGACTCCATTCCATTGGTTGGCAAGTCACACAATTTGATGTCCTCCGAAGTGATGTAAGTAACTGGTCACTCGTTTTTGATACTGGAAATCCTGATAATGCTGAGATTCTTTCATTAGGTGTCTATTGATTGAGAAGGTATTTAGAGGTCCGGCAGGTGGAGTAGTGCTTGTTTTAGCCCCAAGGTGGAGGGTTGGGGGGGGGGGGGATGGTGCCTCCCTTTTAGGTTCTTTTTCATGAATTAGCTTTTATAGTTTCCCCTTTAAATGTGCTGGTCAGTGTTGGTGGAACAAACAGAGATCTTGATTTTGGTAGTGTTGCATCCAAGAATATCTTTCCAGTGAAGAAGTGGTTATGGAGGTTTTCTCCAGAACCTGGTCCAATTTTCAAGAGTGATTTTGATTTTAATAGCTGTGGTTAGTGGTAGGATTTCTTATTTAGGCTCTGTTCTTTTGGACGGAATTAATGAAAATTCAGTTCAGTTCAGTTCAGGCAAATTCAGTTCAGTTTAGTTCAAGAAAATACAGTTCAGTTAGTTTCCTCTCACACTTTTCATTCAATTCAGTTAGACAAATTCAGTTCAGTTAAGACAAATTCAGTTTAGTCAAGTCCAAAAGAACCTAAATCTCTTAGAAGTTTGTTTGAGGATTATCTTCTTTTTTCTTTCTTTTGGTGAAGTCTTGGTTAGGAAGTAGTAACACAATCCAATTTATGTTGCAGAGGGTATCTATTGTTGGAGTATTCAGTCTCTCTCTCTCTCTCTTTCATAGCGTTGTCATTTGTTCACTTTACACCACTCCCCTATGTCACATTTTATGCTTGGATGGATGATTCTTCTTTTTGGGGGAGAGAAATTTGTTTCTAAAAGTCTTAGTTTAGAAGAAATCTACACTCTGCAGGATAGACAGTTTGAATGACTTTCTTTTTGTTGAGCTTTATTTTAATTTTATATATTCTAGATTCATTCTGGTAGATCTTCTCTTTTGAGTTCTGTAGAGGTACCTATAGAATTCCAAATTTCTTAAAGTGAAGGCTAGGATGAAGCTTAAGGCTTTTATATGGACATCATTTATAGAAACGATTAACGACCCAATTTTTTTTAAGTGAAAGAAGAGGCAATTAATCAAAACCCTCCCATACACTGTTTTGTTTGGTGACACTAATAGAGTTTCAAATGCCTAATGGATCACCTTTTCAATCCCTCAACCATTCGCTCTGTACCCACCCGACACCGAATAACCTTGCATCCCCATCACTTTTCCCTCGTGCCTATCGACATCACTCAGAAGGTAGCCATCTTCCATCTTTGCTGGTATGTCACCATGCTTTGCCACTGTTTCTGACATCACCGCCTGTATAATTGTTGCCCCCTTTTGCACCACCGTCATCTTCCTTTGCGCCTGTCACCGACTCACTGTAATGTCATATGTTTCATCCTTCGGTCGAATCCGTTTCTTTGTGCACAAATCCTGAATTTGACCTTGTTGGTCAGGTTGGACTACCAATTAATGACTTGATCACCAATGCTGAAGATCTAGGCTGACCTTTGTGGTCAATGTTGAGAAAAAAATCCATTTGTACTTTCTTTCCCCTTTTTGGTGATGGGCCTTGATTTTGCAGATGATATATTGGTGAAGATGGTGATTGAAATATTGCAGGTAAAGAGAAAGGAGGAGAGCGGTGTAGTTGTGTGGTAGGCGTAGGTTGTTTGTTTTGTGCTTGGGAAGTAGTGGGGTTAGGTGTTGGTGGGAAGAGAGGAATGTGTGGCTGTACATGTTACATTAAGACAGTGGACTATATGAGAACAAGAACAATCCCAAGGAGGGAGGTAGGAAATCAGAATGGTCCAATTCCAGATAGAGGTTAGAGAGAATGAAAAGAAAAGAAAAAGAGAATAGGTATAATTGCATGTTTTGGATCAAGATAAATTTACTCTTGATGGAAATATGTAAACTTTGACCTTTGACTTTTTAGTATAAAAGGTCATTTCCGAATGTAGGGAGTATATAAACTTTGACCTTTGTGGTCAAACCTTGCTAACGATGATCACAGTTATCAAGTTCTGTGTACTAAGAAACATATGATATGGTGGCTTTTCTGTAATCTGACCTGTTGATGGTGGATAGATGCTAGTCACTTTTAATGCAGATTACACCTTACAAGCAATGGCTGCTGACATTAGCCTTTCTTGTTTTCCTTTTTATAAAAATGTCAATCTGCCTTCTCCTTTTCCTTATCTTTTTGTGTGTTCTTTTGCTCACTGGTTTTTTCCTTTTTTCTTCTTTAATTTGAAATGCAGATAGATGCTGTTGCTGAAAGTGTTGAACGACAAAAGTCTACAAATGACATGGTGAAGTATTCTAGTGTTGGCTTGGAGTATCACCCTTGGATGTGGATTGAGGCTTCTATTTTGTGAGCTTTGTATTGCATACTTAAGGAACTTAAAATTTTCTTACAGGTATTTATCTATGGTGGGATTGGTCCATTGCATTCAGATGCTACTCTTGCCGGCATCGCAAAAGCATTTGGTGTCCGCCTGGTGTGTTGTGTTAACTTGAGTATTTCTCTTGTTTATTTGTAACTTTCTTATCAAGTTTTGACCATTTTTCATTTAGGCACCTGATGAAGAGTTTGAAGAATACCTAACAAACATTGTGGGCTATCAGCATACTGGTGACAGGAATGAGGTTGATGTCTAAGAACTCTCTCTCTCTCATTAAATACCTACACAGTTACACTCATGTGTACCTGTCCCCACTCACACATACATATACACTCGCAGACATATGCACATATTTACACACACACAGAGAGACGTAGATATTTATGAATTCACTTTGAAAGGATTGTCAACTGGTTAGAACTACTATCTAATAATTATAGTAAAGCTGTGTAATGGGGTCAGATCTAATTACTGGATTTAAATTTTCACCCAAGGACATGATTTAGCTGAAGGTCTGGTGTCTTAGAAAAATGGGAGCCTGATAGCCTTCACTCTTGGAGAGCACCTAAGGGCCAAGATACAGATTATGTCTCTTTTTATGGAATATATCATTGTCATATGCAGATAAATTGCAGGGTGTCATTGGTTTAATAGATGTTAGTCATGAACTAGCTCAACTGTGATATTCTCGTGGAGTTCGTAAATTGGTATTGAATGACTGAGATTGAAACCTTTTCAGTTCATTAGTCTTTGTGAATCGCTATGAATCTTGAATGGGAAAAAAAATCAAGAAAAATAACATAGAGCCATTGGTCCTGACAGTTCATCATACCGTTACAGAGAAAATTAGAATTCAGATAAGTATAATTCCTGCGAAGTTCTTTCTTACTATTAGCAGGTTTATGCACTTTGATGGGTTGACTAGCTAAGGCATTTTCGGACAGAAAGCAACTAATATTGTTCCTGCTGTCCGTCTTTGCTTGTCTTCTTTCTTTCTCAAAGTAGTACCAGTATGGCACTATGGTTGGCCTCTGTCGGAGGCATAGAGGCTTTATGGATGTGCAAAAAGATGTTCTAAATAAGTTGGGACTCAATTTGTTTGACCCAATGAGAAAAGAACCAAGGCCTGTTCCTAGACTAACTTTAGGGATAAGAAAACTGATAGGGGTTTGAAGAATATGAAGTTAGGTATCAATCATGTGGATCATGGCTCATGAATGGATACTAAACAGGATTTTTCTGTAGGTCTTTCTCTGCTTTTTTCTTTTACGACTCTTAAGTTCAGATCTTTGGGGGGGGGGGGGGGTAGGACGGTTCAATGAGATTGATCCAGAAGATGGGTTGACTTGGTGGGGCCAATCCTACATTCCTACTCTTAATTAGGAACGCAAAGGATCAGGGTCATCCTTTTTTTCTAGGCAATTATTTTGCTTGTTAAGGGTAAAAGTTGAGATGGTGTTGAATGAATAAACTCTATATGACATGATACATTGATGACGACAATCTATTAAGGCGCCAAGGATGTGACCCCAAGTATTACGTTTTGATGAATAACATCAGGTCAAAGTTTGGCTGAATTGTCCATTAATAAACAGTCTTTTGATCTGTTCTTCATAAAATTGGATTTTGTGTTCATTGGAGCAAAAGATAAGTCCTTTATATGTGTTTTGCCATTGTCTCACATGCATAATTGTATACATTTTCAGATGGCTCAACTACCAGAAGGTATCACCGAGCTGTTGCATCATGAAAACCTGCCTGTGCCATTGGTATGTGACAAAAAAAAATTGCTGTGTTATTCTAAGTTAGTATTGCTGTGTTTATTCCATGTTTTGATGAAAAATTCTTGGCAAATGTGTCTTGTCTTCAAATTTGCCTAGGCTGCTTCGTTGCTGCAGTCTCACATCATGTGTGATCTAACACGACACACACTTGATTGCATTTTCAAATCCCATATCTTTTGAAACTATTTTCAATCTTGCCTTTCCCTACCATGAACGATCTTGTAAATTTTTGTAATTTCTTAGGTTTTGTTTGTTGTCAATTAGGACTTTTTAGGGAAAAGAAGTGTTAGGGCATCTCAAGCAGATATAAACTTGGATCTCTGGACGCAGCTTATGATTTAAATTCTGCGTCAAATTTCTCGCTGTTCATTTCAGCTATAGTTGCACTCTTTTATATCCAAACCTAGGCATGTTAAGTTTGATCTCTGCCAAAGTATACTATCCAAATTACTTGACATAAACCTGAAATATGAATGAAAGAAGGTAGCTTAATTTGGTTCTCAAGCTTGACCTGATCAAAACAAAACTGGACTGAAATGATAATGATGAGTATTCATTGAATTATCATAGTAGGTTATTGATTAATGATAACAGACCTGAATATGATTTGAACCAGAATAAGGTGAACAAAACTGAATGTACATAAAAACATGACCTGATTGAATTAACCCAAACCAGCGCCAACTCGAGCGACCTGTTGTGATGATGTTTTATGTGATGTTATTTCAGCTGTTAGTGGTTTTCTTTTGCAGATGAAGTGCCAGAATGTGATCGTACTTATGGCAACAAATCCACTGGAGCTGGACAAAGAATGGAATTGCTTGATTGAGCTTACAGCTTCTAGTGGGCTTTTAACATTGACAAAACCTTTTTCTTCTAAGTATCTGACAACTATTCTTTCAGATGTACGTATTAAAATTCCCATCTCTTAGAATCAGGGAAATACATGCTTTGTTAGAATAATGTAGTCTCAAAATAACCTTCATGGACTTGTTTTTTATATGATTACTTGAATTTATGTTTGAAAAGACTTCCACAAGTCAAAGACTTCTAAAGAATAAAAGTATGTTCGCTTCAACTTATTTTCCCTGAACTTGTATTAATTTTTCTAGAACATTTCTTAATTTTTCTGAACTTTTCTTTTCTCTTTACATTTCTGGACCTTTTATAATTTTGAACTTCTATTAATTTTTTATAAATTTCTTGGACTTTACATAACTTTTCTGAACATACTCAAAAATAAGTTGTAGAGACATATCCTGAGTCATAGATGTCGATGATTTCCTGTTTTATGTGTTCGGTAACACCAGGTTTCTGCATTTTTAAAACCTGAAGTAGTGTGAACCTTGTAGCCTTATACATTTGCATGATACTAATGCAGGTGGAAGTTGCTCAGCCATTGTCTGCACTGCGTCTTGACTTTCCTGATCTGTATATTGGTAAGACTCAGTTGAACAATGTTGGGAACAGTTTCTTTTTTTACTGCTTGATGACCATGTGATTCTTCGTATTGAATAATAGGGTGCTATCGGAAATCCAGGAGTGGGCCTCTTGTGATTACTTTGTTAGGGAAGGTATATACATACAAAATAGTTCTTTGTCATTTTAGGACTACTGAGAAAGCAGTAAACTGAACTTATTTCCCATTAACATGTTTTTCCGTAAACTTTAGGACCAAGGGAAAGTGCAGCTGGCAACTGAAGCACTTATGAAGAAGTTTCATCCAGGTGCATTTTCCGGAACCAATTAGAGTTAAGATATGATATTCCTCGGGTTCAGTATTATTCCATTGTTATATTGCTGGCAAAATTCAAACTCAAGAGGCCAAAATCAGGTTCTTGTCATCTTCAAGCTACAACGATTTTGGTGTTGGAATCACTGTTGAGAGAACCTGAATGCAATGCAGACTTACGACCCCCTTGCCAGACAAGGATAGGGGGCTAAAAAGACCCAAAAACAAAAAGAAAAACAAAAGACGAAAAAGCGATCAAAGTAGGAGGGGAAAGAAAAAGGCGAAGGAGCAAAAAGAATGTGGGAAAGCAAGGGGGAGTATAGCAATAGCTTATATATTTATGAAATTTAAATTTTTTTGGGAAGCCAGAAGTAGCATTTGATGATGTCGTGATGAGAATCAGACTGGTTGTGATTATAATTATTATTCAGTTATTAGGATGCCATTTAGTGGAGAAACTTGCCTTCATACTAATTTAAGTATATGAAATTCTACATATTTTCTGCATGGGTGGTTTTAGTTGAGCTGAAAGCTGAACATAAATTACCCATTCATTTGGATACCAACCTAAGTGCACACAGTTACATTTCTAGTAATTTATGGTATAAGACTGTTTAGTGTAGAAGTTTACCTTTGTTTTAGTCACTCTGTAGGCTTTCCTCACTGCCTCGATGATCTTGGAGGCAGGTCAATGTGGCGTGGCCTTAGAAAACTCGAAATATTGCACTATGCACGAAAATGGTTTCTCTTAGGGCTCTTCTTTTAGCTGAATTTTTCTAGCTAAAAGTTGCAGAATCTCTATCCACCAGATAACATATACGTTTATATAGATTTGCAAATGTAAAGAGAGGATAATAAACTAAACTTCGTAATGGTCATCTTCTCAAATTTGTATCTACTTTTAGAACAGGATCATTGTCCAAAATGTTGAGTGAAATTTCGGATGCGTATTCATACCCGATACTCAGTAATTTTGTTCGAGTAACATATATAGTTCCGGAGTGACAATATGGACACCTAAGAATTGAGTGAAAGATAGAATGGGATATTTGTCGGTTGTATCTCTTTAGTAGCTCAAGCCCAGTTGGAGTCCTAAGGCAGCATGGACAACAAAGAGTGTCATGATCCCACTGCCTAAGATGCCATGAACATTCCTTAGCCCAGGATTTCCCTGATCGAAGTTGTACATTTGTTAATATAAAAACAAAGGTAATTCAAAAGCACTCGGAGATAAGAAAAAATGAATAAATTTAATTGACACACAAATGCATGTGACTCACAAACAAAGATATTCTTGTGATTAAATGCATGTATGCAATGGGGTCGTCTTGTAGTAGCAAATAGCACTAACATTTAACATTTTGACGAACTGTTAACAAAAACCAGATTTCGAAAGATATATGATAGGTTAGTACCCAACTGAAAGCATATCAGTTATAGCTTGTTGTCTACAAAATGTCAATAAATCACATAGAACAATATCTTCTGAAAACTAAAAGCATATAGCCAAATACTAACCTCAAATAATGATGGTAAGACAGTTTGTAAGGTTAGAAGAGCTAGGCCTATCAAACCGGTGACAGCATGAGGGCTGCAACCAAACATTGAACTAGTTAGTTAACATGTTGAATCATTTTCGATCTCTAACCGAAGAGGTTGTAAATGCATATGTTGATTATCGAAAGATAGCAAGGAGGGCGATGAATAAACCTCTCGAGGATAGGTCGATCAGAGGTGAGCAACGATATGATGCCTCCAGTTGCCCCAAGACCAAAGAAGAAAAACATTCCTCCCAACAGTTTTGGGTGCAAGTCTTTGGCTTTAGCCTTCTCTTCCTGAATTTACATTACATCTTGTCATTTACAAGAAGTGATGTTAATATGATTGGAGATATAAAAAAAAAAAAATTCTGATATGTCATTTTTTTTTGGGCCCCCTTTCGGGGACACGTGGTAAGATGAATTACCTTTGGGCTGCCCTCGCACAGGGCCACTCACCTTTGAGCTGCCCGTGGTATGATATAATCACCTTTTGTATAATCAATTTTTGTATGATATAATCACCTTTTGTATAATCAATTTTTGTATGATATAATCACCTTTTGTTAAGTCAATTTTTGTATGATATAGTCAGTTTTTTTTTTCCAATAGTAAGTTTTTGTGTCATAAAGTCAGTTTGGGTGCACAATAAATTGTTGTGAACTCGTTCCACGGGTCCACCCCAAAATGTTCTACATCATAAAAGCGCACGTCTTGTATCTAGAAAGTATGAAGCAATAACACTCTTGGCCGAAATGTTAGGGCATGTTCTCCCCAAGCTTATTTTTAGTTCAGTTCAATTCTTTTCAGTTTAGTTGCAATCAGTTCAATTCAGTTCCTAATTTATTTGTTATCATTACTTTTAGTTATAATTTAATTCAGTTCAGTTGCCATAAGTTCAGTTCAATTTAGTTCCGTTCAGTTACAATCAGTTTAGTTCAATTCAATTCAATTCAATTCCGTGACCTGTTTGGATTTGGTCATTTCATTTGTAATTCTGTATTTGGCCAAATAGCCTGTTTGAGAATCCAAACAATTTGGATTTGG
This sequence comes from Beta vulgaris subsp. vulgaris, assembly GCF_026745355.1. Classification (NCBI taxonomy): domain Eukaryota; kingdom Viridiplantae; phylum Streptophyta; class Magnoliopsida; order Caryophyllales; family Amaranthaceae; genus Beta; species Beta vulgaris. The sequence goes on from NC_079208.1 coordinate 9,579,341, forward strand.
ATTTCGCAGAATTCCAAGAGCAAATCAAAAAGCCCAAAAAATTGGAATTTCAAATCCATCCTAAAAAACTGATTTAGAAATTCAGACTCTCAAGGTTCACCTTTCCCTCTTTATTGCGGCAAATTCTCTCCTCCATTATCATGGCATCCTTGAACCTTCAAATAAGATGAAAATCTTCCAATGATAATTGCTTCATTCTCTTTTAAAATCTGGAATTCAAATTAATAGATTTTGCCAAACACTAGATTTGCAATTAAATTTTGGTATTTCAATTTCAAGATTCGAATTCTAGTAATTAAAATGAAATACTAGTTGCCAAATACTACCTCAGTTCATTTGAATTCAGTTGTTTTATGCCGAAAACAACAGTAACAATTGATCCTAAACTAAAATGGTGGAAGTGAAAGACATACCTCATCATCTGAGAAGCGTATGCGGAAGCCCAGATAAGTACCATATCCACCCATAGCGAAAAGCACAACAGCCTATATGCATACAAGTAAAGTAATCTTCAACTACATGACATGGAAAAAATGAATAATTTCCACAATCAATTACTATTATAAGGTAGAATCACAAATGCAATAGTATACATTACCATGTTACCGGGATGACCCCAATGAACAAGCCAACCTGGAAGATTGAATGTCTTTACTAATTCCGCAAATGGTCCAAACACAGACCTCACTGTTTCAGCTGCCATTCACAAAACATGACTTTGTTGAATTAGTATTAACAAAATTACACAACTACTGTCTAATGCAATCAATATTTCTTAACAGAGTAGTTGTCTTCATTTCAATCCTTTTTGATGTAAATGAGCGACTAAGCGCAGTAATGTAGATGAGATTCGATCCTAGCGGAACATGTTGTGAGTTTTAAATTTTTAGTACAAGTAGCACAAACACATATGGCATAAAATCGAATTATGATTGTCAAAAAAAATCGAATTATGATGAAAATTGTGAAACTTTTTTTTTCTTTGTTTTTTTTAACAATTCAATTAGGACATCAACTATAACTAGTGTTGGTTAATAATCATGAGGTAGCAAATTTGTTGGTGGAATTATATTGGGGTTGATTAATCGTAATTTTCGGATTTGAAGTGTTATGTAGTATCAATGTATAGTAGGATTTCAAGATATGTACTCTTAACTTTTTGTTAGCTTTTGGCCAGGTTGAGTTAGTTTATTTTATATGCATTTTTTAAGCTACTTTTATTGGATAGTTGAATTTGTACCGGGTCAAGTGTAAATCGAAATAACTTTTTGAGAACAATTTTTTTATATAAAATATCCGCTTTAAGGACTTTCAAGTTTTGCGAATCAGTTTGTTCAATATTATACGGATCAAATGCATACGAAACAATGTCAAGCTAAATCTAATAATCTAATACAAGACTATTTATCATAGGATAATAAACCTACTAGTGCTTGCAAAGTTGCATTCATAATAATATTCATGAGTAAAACAAAAAAAAAATGATATGGAGTACTATAAATTCTAAAAAATAAAATGAAGGATGAAATAGAAATATAGCAAGTGGGTAGTGGGTACCTCCAGGAAGAGCAGCCAATAACATGAATGGAAGAGGGTTGAAGGAATACAGCACAGTTTCTCTTTCCAAATCCAATTCATCAGATTCATAATTATAATCATCTTTATTAACTATAATATCCTCCCTATTGCTCCTTTCAACAACACAGCATAAAATGTTGTTTTTTGATGTACTAGTAGCAGTTAATGAAATTTGAGGCTTACATTGTGTTGACAACTTTGACAGTGAAGTTGAACAACAATGAGTAAAAGTAGCAGGCAACAATGAAGGAAATTGAGAATTGACAACACTACTTCTACATTTTAACGGCAATGCAGCAAAAGAATTCAGCATTGTTGCCATACTTTTGTTGTTGATTATTGAAGGAGAAGTTGTGTAGTAGTATAGTGGCAATAGGTAGTTAGATAGAGTAAGAGTGAGATAGGGTGAGGCAAACAAGTTGACACGCCACACGCCCTTTTTGGCCTACCAAAAGTTTGACACACAATTATACAACAATCACCCATATCATTTATTCCTTCTCTTTTTTATTCTATTGGACAAATTTCTTTTACTTTCTGTAAATTACAGAGGAAAAGGAAATAAAAAGCCTAAACTTCTATTCATCGCCTGAAATGATAAGATAAACTAGTGATTTTACAGTGACAGAATCTTATTATTGGAAAAGCTTTCCCCTTAATGGACTAATCGTTAGTTATCATTTCTTTTAAAGGTAAGATAAATAAAGTCTCTTGTAAGGAGAGGTGGAAATTGAGGATCCCTCATTGTAAGGGGTGAAACTCGATCCCACGATCTCTAAGATCGGAGGTAATGCCAACACCATTAGGCTATTACTTCCAAGTACTTTATAGGCTTGTTGAATAGAGAAGTATGTGTTTGTAGTAACATATATGTATCTTAATTTTTAAATTTATCATCACATTTATGTAAATATTAACCAAATATTTTCGCCGTCCTCAATTGAAGTTCTAATTAGGCTTGGGCGTGCATTTCAATAGATAATCTAAAAGTATAAATAAATAAAAAAAAGAGATTGAAAGTGTTATTGGAAAATCCTCACCAAATGAAGATTATAAAAAAAAAAAAGAACAAGTAGAATGATTCACAACATATCAATTGATGATGTAAAAAAATTATTCATTCAAGGTGACATGAATATTATTTGTAACATGAAATTTGTTTGTGCAATTCCTAAAAAGAAAATACAGCATTCATTTGGAAACAAAAAGAGTATGTTATTAGCTTTAGTTTTCATCCACGTAGAATTTTAAAATATCAAGTGTGTATTTTGTGCTCCTTTAAAAGTGTCTTCGACGAAATTCTTTGTTTTCAGGAACCATTTATAGATAACGTGACTACAAACATTGTAGAATCAACTATAGGGCGGTTAAAAAAAATATTGTAGATTAGGTTTCAATAAGCGATAGATTAAAAGTCCAAAACTCACTAAAGAAGATTACAGTTAAACCTGTACAAACATTTCTGTACGACAATTACGTTTGATTCGAATAAAACTACATACGTGAAGAAAAAAAAGGAGCTAACTAAGCTTACAGGATCTGTATATTCAACAGCATAAAAAGCCTTATTACTCATCGCATGAAAATCTTAATGATCTGATTCATAAGATGGATGCCACATTTGATGTAGGAGCGATATCTTTTTTGATTATCAATAAACTTCGTGCTAGACAACCACAACAACAATGGCAAAGATATATACGAGTTTACGACAGCAACTGCGCCAAACAAGAAGCAAGATCAGGGGCACACGGGTCAGATCAGAGAACAGAGAATCTAAGAAGCAATAAACTCCAGATCAGAGAGCGAACAAGCAAAGTACGACATTTCATTAGATTACCTTGTTCAGCAGTTTACTATGAGCAACGATTCTACACAGATGGGGTAAGCCAGAACCTAACTGTTTCAATATTTGAACACACCAAACCCAAACAAAAGTATATTATCGTTCGACTCGGAGTATGTTGTTCTCTAAACCACCCTTGATAGCTGACTCTCTTTGGGGGTCAACTTTCCAATGCCCATCAACAATGAATTTTATCTGCAAATTGTTAAAGGTTACAAAACGTTTCTTAGTAAGTCCATAAGAGATACATGATGCAATATTGTTGCTATTAAGACATACATATTCCAGTTTATTAGAAAGTATAGACATTACAAATCAACCAGTAAAATGCGAAGGACTAGGGTAGGTTGCTTATTTGCTCGAAACAAACGATAAGATGGTATATACTATATAGTTTTACCTCATACACCCCAGGATAAAGCCACAAAGTTGTTGACCAAAGCCGCGAATTCCTGTTAACATTAATCATCATCGTGAACTCTCGATATATAGTTCATGAGTGAGAAGGGACAGTTCATGTCTACCCTATAAAGGTCAAAAAAAATAAAGGCAGCACATAAAATCACAGCATGCTCGATAATACAGGAAGAGCACAATGAAATTCAGCACAAAACAGTAACCTATACTTGCTAAAGTCGGTATAAGAAACGGAAGCAAATATCGCTTAGCGGACAAATTATCAACAGAGGTTCCAATTTCTGTACAACGGCTAATCAGCAAGCTAGCATACAAAGAAGAGATTTTCAGGCAGCAAGCAAGATCTTGGAATGTCATTGTGCATCTTGACTTTTTCCGTTCTAATCGAGATTAGATTAACTTAGGTTGGTGTCTTTGTCAGGTCAAGGGGTGGTTGCTTTCTCTTTCCTTGTTTTTTTAAATGGTAGCTGGTAGATAAAAGGCGAGTCACACTCCTAGTTGTCTTATGTATATGGCCGATAGATAGAGGTAAGTTGGTTTGTGCTAGGCTTGGGGAAGGCAATAGCATGGTCCACGATTCACCTCCAGAAGTGACAAAAAAGTACCATAGAACAGCTAAAAGTTTACATTTTCAAAACCTTATCATGGAAGGATCCAGTAGATTCTTGTATATTGAGTCATGGGTTTGCTTCAGCCATATACATGTTATGGAAAAACAGAAAGAAAAAGAAAACAGGTAGGAAAGTTTAAATGCTCATAAAAATTATTGTTCCATTAGAACAAATAGGGGAAAAAATTGTCTTCATCACAAGTCAATGTCCATTTCATGGAGTATCTTCATTATATTTGACCACTAATACATCTGTCAGATCACAAACCTAAGCCAAACAAGTACACCACCAGCCAATGAGAATGCCACAGCTGGCACGATGTTGCACGAGCAGGGGAAGCATGATGTTGGCAGTCTTCTCTTAACCAGTCAGAAATCAGAATATAAACCATAAGACTCACTTTAGCCTCTATAACAATTTCACTCCAACTCCAACTCCAACTCCAACATAAAGGTCATTCATTCCAACCGGTGCCACAGTAAGTCAGTAACTACTCATTTAGCATATACTTTCTCCATTTCAAAATACTTGCTACACTTCCCCTTAAATTGAAATGTCACAATACTTGTTACATGTCATAAATGGCCTTCTTTTTACCCCTTAACTTTCTAAAATACTCTTAAAAGTCGGTGGTCCTCCATTTTCTCCTTTAAAATACCATACTTTTTTCTCAACAAATGTTTTTTCATTCAAAAAGTGATGGTCCCCCACTTTCTCTCCCTACCTTTCCGAAAAACTTCCCAATCCTTTCAAAGGCAACAATGACAAGACCTATAATCCAGTCAACCGGTAACACAAACAAGGGAAAGAAATTTTTTTTTTTTAAAGACTCAGCATTGCTGAAGGGAGGCTCATCACTGTTCAAGAGAATAATTCCAAGTAATAATAATATATTATTTACACATTTAATAAAGATATTTAGAACCTTGATCCAACAGGGTCCACTATGGCGGATGATGGCTGACGATCCATTTTAATTCTTTGATGCCACCCATTGAAACTACCTGCTACCTCTACCATTTGCCCTTCTCCTGAGTACTGAATCTTCGCCTAATACAACAAGAGAATCATTAACATTAAGCTTACTTCAAGTCCAAAAAGACATAAGCGAACCATTATCATCTGAAGTGAAAAGGCAGATAAAAGCAAATTAACATTAAACTGACTTCAAATCCTGAAAGATCACTTCGTCTCATAAAGAAAATCACAAAAAATAAGGAAGGTAACACAGAAAACCAGCAGATAGGATATTACTATTGCTATGATAGATGTGGATAAAAGTGGTATCGGAAATATGTTACCTCCACAAGTCCAGATAGGCTATCTTCAGCAGCAAGTAGTTCTGCATCCTTTTCTAATATAAGATTCTGGGCTTTGCTTATCTCATTTTCTGCTTTTGTTTGCAAAATTGACAGGGCTTGCTGCACAAATTTCATCTCACATAAATTTGTAGACATGGAGATTGCAACAAAAGTAAAATAGAGCAACTACATTTTTTCAGAATGACACAGTGCAGTAACTATGCTGGATCCCTACCCTGGGAACGAATAATTTAGATATAAACGGATCATATGATTGTAAAGGCAATAGTTCCAGCAGAGAGTGCAAGTTGCTAGAAAAAAAAAATCCCTTCTGAAACGACAGGATGTAGAACTTTCCTAGGATGCTTGATGAGTTCCTTTCCACATTGTACAAAATTGACACGTCAAAGAAAGATTTACTATTTAGATTAAAACTCACATAATGAAACAAAAATGACATTTTAGAAAATAAAATTTTAGCTTGTTGTCAGCAAATCACAACCCAGTTTTTCTATATGGCTATGAACATTATTTGATAAGCGCCAAATGGATGGAAGGTTACACATGCAGGCAAAAACCTTGACCTAAGAGTACAAGTTACTAATACGAAAAAGACATACAAATGAACATGTTAGTGTTGTAAAAATGTTATGCTAAGTTGTTAAAATAGAACTACCATTATAGTCAGATGTGAATCAGTTTAGTTTTGGGCTTTTAAACAAGTAATGACATGCTCAGATATTCCAACTCCTTTGATACAATCTTACAAAAAATTTCAAGCATAATAATAGGAAAAGAGTTGGCACACGTCAAATTTTCAATACACTAGAAATTAATAAAGCCAAATCTGACACAACCAAGAAGAAAACTTACCAACTAACTAAACGAGTCAAGATGACTAGTATGCTTAATGAATTAGGTTAGTGCTAGAGATATTCATAACCATATATCATTGACACAAGTAAAACCCCAAACGACACATCCTAGTTGTGGGCTATTGTTACAAAGTGGCTTTAAATGTCAAGATAAGACAGACTGCTTTTTCCACACTTATTAGGGTATCAAATTATACCATAACATTAACCTAATGCCTCTAAGTTTATGGCTATATCATTACTCGAATTATATAATTATTAGACCCAATTCCCAACCTCTTACTATTTTTAGGATGCCAAAATAGATCCCTTCTCTCCAGAGGGTGCTGCAAGTAATTTTACATTGCTCTAGTAGTGAAAAAGCTATAAGAAAATTTTCTCAATCAAAGTATCAAAGTTGTCTTAAATTGATACAATTCGTAAATAATCATCCTCTTTCCGATGGGTTAAGAAAGCAATCACATGTCCTCTTATACCATGCAAGAGAAAACCTTGAGACAAGCACTAGAGTGATTGAGTGATAATAAGACAGTGTAACTTTTACCAGGCATGTTGAGAGAACTAAGTAACTAACCATCTTGAGATCATAATTGACCCCCCTTGTTTTACTGCAAACTATAACAGACACTGAACTGTGCCAGATAATTAGGAGAGAGAATGATATACAAAACAGTCCTCCTTGACAGTTCAGATAATTTAAAGATACTAATCTTCACCAAGTTTCATTGACAACATTTGGAAAAAGTAGCATCTTTGCAGTGGATTGATTCCTTAAGCAATTAGCCATCTGTTGTGGAACTTGGAAGAACTGATCATTTGAAAACTGACACAGTTCAACAGCATCAATAAAGAAAACAGAAAACCTTATGCTCTTTTTTACTGAATAAGTAGGGATTAGCGAGGCTTCAGCCGGAAGATACTACCTTTTCCCTCTCAACCTCTTCTTTCAGCCGAGATAACTCCAACTCCTTTTGATGCTGCAAATAACATATATATGATGAGAAAAAAACAAGTGGGATGATCCATGGAGAACAGATGCAACAGTGAATTGAAAATGAAGTAATTTAGAAATGTATGCATGTTCTTATCATTTAAATACGCATATGATCAATTTGCATGAGAAATAGGCTAACCATTACCAGCATGTGTTTGAGACGATTGATCTCGACTGCATTGTCCATTTTGCCAGCCTATATGGTATATATTAGAAAGTAGAGGTCCCGTAACTATAAACTTTAACCAGTAAATTGACCCTAAATAAGAATATGAAACTAACCTCATTATGTGTATCATTTTGAAAATCGGTAGGCCCTTGAGCAGATGAATATATATCCCTAAAACATTGAAAGAACAATAGCCATTCAGTAAAGATACAGGCAACCTGCAGAAAGGAGTATTATATAATATCTCCTTTGCATCTAGTTTTGTATTAAAAAAAAAAGGTAGGAAGGGAATTTCAGAAGTTTGCATTGGTGTCCCTATAGAGATATAGAAATTCCTGAATTACCTTAAATACCCTCTTAGTATTTGTTATTCCAAGATAATTAATGAGGGCAAAAAAGTCATGGAAATATAAAAAAAAATACTCTAATATGACTGCCAGATTTTTTTTTAGTGAAGGTAACTTCCAGATTTTTTAAAACCAAAAGAAACATGTACAATACCACTGATGAATCTCAAAGTAATAATTGAAATTAATCCTTATTCATTATCTAAAAAGATATAGTTATACTTATACACTTATTTGTACAAGTAGGTTTTCACAAAAACTAATCAAGCTTTTTTTTTATATATATAATTACACTTATTTGTATAATTACATTTAAAGCAAATTTTTAACCCAAAATAATGAATGAGGATTGAGGATTAAATTGAAAATTTCCACAAAATCACTTACACGCGATGTTACGCATGCATCGCGTGCAAAAATTACTAGTCATATATATTTCAGCTCTGCAGCTAGTTTTGGATAAGAAAAGGGCAATGTAGCCAATACTATGACTGAAAAAAAAGGGAAACAGTTTAATAGAATTGCAAAGGCTTCTATAACTTCTTCATGTTTAAACAGAAGGAATGTGAATTATTCAAACAAGGGGACAGCTCTGAAACTGTAGATACGTTTATAATCAACATTCAAAGGTACTTTACGTTTATAATCAGCATTAAAGGTACTTCTATAATCACGATGTACCAAATTACTCGAAGGGGACACACAGAATACTGAGATACTTCATCCATTTTTTGATAGTTGTACACTTGTATCATAGGCACTTTTGACACATTTCACATTCTTTCATTTGACACTCTTGTATTATGTATATGTAAGGAAAATCATAGCCATGTGGGATCTTGTTAGATTCGTCCCGTTATGTATATTCATTAAATCAAATTTTTAGCATTCTTACTTACGCATAATAAAAGATATTAATGCTCAAGGTTGTGGATTGGCATACGTGCCATATCCTTTGGGTAAAACCATTAAAAAAAATTATATGGCTCAACTAGCACCAACCATAACCAGAGATTATTGTCGATATCAACCTGAGTAAAACTGAAAACCCAAAAAGTGAAATGAGACGAAGATACCCTTGAGTAAAGTATATTGATCCCCTCTATAATTATAACAAGTCTCCAACTACGACTCTTCCGCGTATTCTGCATGATTTTCCCCCTAAGATGAATCCCCAGCACTGAGCTCTAGAAAAAGAGGGATAAAGGGCTCATGACTTGATACACACTGAAGATGAAAGTCAAGTTTCAACTGAAATGCATAAGAGCTCTTAAGGACACAATGCTTCAAGAACTTGGGATCTTATCCTAAAAAATTGACAAATACTAATTCCGCCTTTGTTTCTGGTATAACATATGCGTGAAAGACCAAAAAGAAAAAAAAATCAAGAACAACATACAGAACTTTACATGGTTTACAAACAATTTGGTAGCTACGTCCATAGTGCAAAGTGGAAAATATCTTTATCTTATCAATTTTGACGAGGCGAATAAATTTTTAGGTTCTTGTGGAGTTCAGAATTACAGATTGTGGCTAGTTTTTACCTAAACAAAGTTTATATACTACTCCCAAAATACATATGCCAACTTAGACCATAACAAGATAAAAAAAATACAGCCAAGCTCAGAATATACCCTGCCCTTGGACCCCACCAGGAACTCGTCGGCCCCTAGGCCCTGACTCGCTAATTGTTGCGAGACCCCTGTGACTCAAAGTGGAAGATTAAATTCACCCCAGCAGTTTCTAGTCTTTCTACTGCTTTTATGCAGCTTAGACCATAGTGGACTGCTCCCTAATTTCCACCTTATAGAAAGGGCACAACGAAACTGATCACATGCTTAAAAAAAGTCGGGTAACGTATCAAATTCTAGCCCCATCAAGTCCCTTGTCCAAAATACAGCTGTGCAATTCTAATACTGTTAAGCTCTCGGACGTGCAGCAGCAGGATATCTTACAACAGATTATTAGAAACAATGATATCATAGCTTTCATCTCAAAAGGAAGGTCAGCCTACCAATATCTCATATAATGAGTCGCTCACATGAATAACCTACTGCTGTCCAATGTGGTATGATCCTGGAGGCCCAATTATTTCATGTCCTTTTCTATCATTTTAGTTCAAGTCATCCTTGGTTTACCTCAAACTCTTTTGATATCTCCATTTCCTACCAATACCACATCTACAAAATGCATACACCACGGAACCTAACCCTGTATGAACCTTGACAACTTGTGCTGTAGTCATAAGTTCATAACTCAAATGCAAAGATGATGCCGAAATGCAAATCCCTGATGTATTCATTAATAAGGAAAACCCTCTGACAGCCCTGCCAGCTCGGTGTAAACATATCTTCTTGTTCCACTGTAATTAGGGCATCAAATCTTTGATACGACCAGAACCGGGATAAGGGTTATGAGCCACTGATGCAGACAACAAGAACGAAGAATCTTCCACAGCTGCAGTGGCTTAATATTACAGTGACAGTAAGCCCACAACTGACCAAGATTTAGTTCCCTGACTGCACTTATTCTTAATCATGTCAACCTGACACAACACTGACCATGCAACACAAGGCAGAACCATCTTGCACTTGACACTATTGCTTAATGAAGAAGGAAGTTACTCTATTAGGGAATAATTGAAGACATGTGGGTCCCATGGATGGGAATCTAACCCAATATGTTACTTCGTGGTGCTACCTTGTAAAAACATGTTAATAGGTTATATTAATAAATAAAAAAATTAGATAGTTGTTCACAAAGGTCGTATTTTATTAGGTGGTTCTACACAGATTCTCCAGATAATTATTTAGTAACTGTGTCCTCACATCATCTTAGATTTATTCTAAATATTAATAAAATTTATGGCAAAAATAACACTACTAGATCCTGCTCCCATTTACAGCTTTGCTAATTGCTAGTCATAAACTTATCATAATAGATACATTAGAAAGTTAAAATAACATTAAACCCAAATAAAGAAAAAAATTAATCATGCTACTGCATCGAGACAAGTTTCATTGATAGTCTTCTTGGTATTATTGCCAGTTTAGGGTTTCTTTCTTTATTATTAAGAAAGCTTATTTCATGTTTTTGGACATTTAAGGAACAAAAAGCTCTTTTCCAAATTTCACAATTAACAAAATAGAGTATCACCACATTAGTGTAATTCTTTTTGTGTTAGCTACGCAAATATTATCAACAGCATCTGAATACCCAACCCGAAAGCTAAAAGGTGAAAAAAAAAAAAAAACAGACCCATTAAAAAATTTAATATTGTACTTCCAAATAGTAAAATCACTACCAATGCCTAGATGTGTTCTAAGAACCTCATATATACAGATGAAACTATAAAGACACCATATATCACTAATCAAACTTGTAAAAAGAAGTTCATGGCATCTATTGTCATCTATCATTTATGCTCATCAATTTCATAATATTCATAACATTTTCCAAGTTCAAATTACAAAGTGTGTCGAATGTGCTAACTGTTAACTTGTTAAACGATAATACAATGCTAGGACCTGATATTTTAGGGTAAGGGTAATTTAGGTATTATCTTAATGAGTAGCTTAGGAAATAAGCTAAGTAGTTATGCTTAGGAAATTACTTCTATATATAGGGTTAATTAGAGAGAAGAAGGCAGGTGGAAAATTGTTGAGAATATTAGGGAGCTTTTAAGAGTTCATTTGGGAGTGTGTCAAGTCACTCGAATACTTGGCAATCTATCTTTAATTTCTGTAATTTTCAGTTTATCAATCAAATCTTCATCTTCTTCCTCAATTTATGCATTTATTGGTATCTAAGCTATGTTGATTCATAGCAAAATGCTAGGACCTGATATTTTAGGGTAAGGGTAATTTAGGTATTATCTTAATGAGTAGCTTAGGAAATAAGCTAAGTAGTTATGCTTAGGAAATTACTTCTATATATAGGGTTAATTAGAGAGAAGAAGGCAGGTGGAAAATTGTTGAGAATATTAGGGAGCTTTTAAGAGTTCATTTGGGAGTGTGTCAAGTCACTCGAATACTTGGCAATCTATCTTTAATTTCTGTAATTTTCAGTTTATCAATCAAATCTTCATCTTCTTCCTCAATTTATGCATTTATTGGTATCTAAGCTATGTTGATTCATAGCAAATGGTATCAGAGCAAACGATTCAGGGAGATTAGTTGCTGATTTTTTTCAGTTTTCAATTTCGGAAAAAAAAAAAAAAAAAAAAAAAAAAAAAAAAAGAGAGAGAGAGAGAGAGGAGAAACTGCAATGGAGGTTGTAGGCAGAAACGCAGCACATCAAATGCAAACATGGATTCGAGAAGAGTTCGCATACATCACACACAAAAGAGATTTGGAGATTTCAGACTCTGAAGAAGAAAGCAGAATCCGACAAGAGCTTCAAATTCATGAGTTTAATGGGGGAAATTCGAAGGATTGGATCCTTCAATTGGAAGATTTCTTTGAATTTTTTCAGCTAAATGAGGAAGCAAAGTTGAAGGTTTCCATCATTGGGCTTAACGGTGATGCGAGACGGTGGTTCGAAGACGAACACCGGCGACGGCCCTTCTATGATTGGCAAGAACTGAAGGGGCAGATGTTGCGACACTTCGGTTCGACATCGACCCTTTCGTGGCAAGTACAATCAGATTCAATGCAGTGGAATGACAAGGAAAAGCGCTTGAGCTCATCCTTGGGTTATAGTAATGGTGGAGAGGCTGAATTTCCAGGTGATTGTACTAGTGATAGCCATAGTGTGGTGGTGGCACAGGAACTCCAAGAAGATCCAGGGATCGAAGAGGAGGATGAAAAATGTGAGAATTCAGATCTGAAGAAATTTGGTGTGGCGCATCAGATTGTAGGACCAAGGAAAGGCGCCACATGCGGTGGCTCAGAAGACGGCTTCCAGGAAGTGGCAGATGGCTACACCGGGGAAGGTAGACGAGGCCACCTGGGCAAGGAATCTGGTGATAAAGTATTTATGGGTGGGGGAATCAACCCACACCAGGGGGTAGACCTTCAACACGATGCGGTCAAAAGAAGGCGAGGGGTGCAGCAAGGGCCGGTAGGCTGTGGTTCTGGTGGAGGTCCGGGTAATTTTGCCGGAGGTGGTAAGTTTGGTGTTGGAACCGCCTCATATGGTGGCCTGAGGGAATATTTGGGTGGCTGGAATAGAGGAGAGTGCTTTGCGAAAGGTGCTGCTGCAGCGAGTGGGTCAGGTGGTGGACCCGGTTATCTTGCCGGAGTAAGTTCCGGTGGTAGGACTTGTGGTGGAGTACTCAATTGTGGTGTTCCCCATAAACTTCTAGAAAAAGAGGACGGCCCAGAAGTGTGCATGGGAAGTTATGCTGAGTCATCTGTTGGCTTGGAGAGGAAGCTAATTCCACAAGATATTATTAAGGGTAATATTGTAAATGACCTGAATGTGGGAAAAGGCAGCCTGGTAAGCCACGTGCCTTTTTCTTTCTCTCAAAGACCCTTCCTTTTAATGAATGAGGCAAGGACTATAGTTGGGCCCCACAATTTTAAAACCACATATTTTTCAATTCATGAGGCCAACTTTCTTGCTGGGCTAATTATTTCTGAGCCCATTTCCCAAGTAACAGATGGGAATTCAGTTTCATCCTTGGCCCAACTCAATTGTCTAAATTACTCCACCCCATTAAAACACATTTCACTCTACTCCTCCCATCAAACACATTACGACCCACTTAAGAAACATGAGAAGGTGACTAAATTTGATTTTAGCAATTTTAAACCTAAACACCTCACTCAATTCTCTGACTCTTATGTCCTGATCATAGAGTCCACTCAACCCACACTCTATCCCACACCAAGGTTTTTCAATGCCACCACATTGTTCAAACCGAACTCCCCTGCCATCTCCCTCACCAACGAGGAGCTCAAGCGCCAATGGAAGCCGGGCATCAATTTACAAAAGGCTGCTGTCAAGTGCTGCAGAGGTCGGACATTTAGTGCCAGTTACTATCCACCTTGAGGACAAGGTGGAAGTTTGGGCGGCCGGTAATGCTAGGACCTGATATTTTAGGGTAAGGGTAATTTAGGTATTATCTTAATGAGTAGCTTAGGAAATAAGCTAAGTAGTTATGCTTAGGAAATTACTTCTATATATAGGGTTAATTAGAGAGAAGAAGGCAGGTGGAAAATTGTTGAGAATATTAGGGAGCTTTTAAGAGTTCATTTGGGAGTGTGTCAAGTCACTCGAATACTTGGCAATCTATCTTTAATTTCTGTAATTTTCAGTTTATCAATCAAATCTTCATCTTCTTCCTCAATTTATGCATTTATTGGTATCTAAGCTATGTTGATTCATAGCATACAATTACCACAGCTCACAGAGAGTAAAATAACATACATATTTTCAAGAAAACTTTATAGCAACGTTCTCGATAATGCATAGTTTTGCGATTCAAAGAAGATTTTCAAAAAATAAAATAGAGGGAAAAAGAAGGAAAAAGAAAAACCTTGCATTGTCTTCGATGGCCGAAAGATCACTCAACCTTGATAACAAAAGGGTGCCATTATGTCCAACATTATTGTTGCTAACAAGGGCCAAATATCTAGTATCCCCTTCATTATGGATCACTGGTTCACCTTGAACTAGCCCGTGATTTGAAATTTTGCCTCCATCATTCAACTTTAAACCGCCATACATATCGTCTGAATGGCAAGAATGAAGACATGTAATATGTTATTATTACAAAGAGGGAACAAATATCAAGGTCATTCATGGAGTATAATACTCCCTCTATTAATAGCTAATGCCTCTTTTCTCAAAGAACTGGGTACTAAGAAACATCTTCACTGAAGCATGTTATACAAGATTTTACAAGCTGCCATTTGTTACGACTGTGAGGAACCGAAGATAAAAGGTCCGACATGGATGGAAGGAGTCTTATGTAGAACCAGCATAAGAAAGGATGGCAGGAAACTATACACAGCTTAAACATAAGCAGTGGTACTAATTTTTGTCTGATACAGCGAAGTGAAATTAGGTTGATCTGGCTTACCTTCAACTGTATCTAAATGTCCATATTTCATAAAGTTTTCCACCTTTTCCTGCAAGGACAGTGGAGGTTCTTTTGATAGCGAACTTTCGTCATTAAATAACAAATCTGATTCATGTTCTAACTCCAAGCTGGTCTCAAAAGCAGAATCGTCGTCCACCAAAGGAAAAGCTGCCTGCCCTTCATTCATATCATTAAGTTTCTCCTCCTGACCTTTTAAATTCGATAGAGCAATCAGTAAAGAATTTGGATGACATGCATTAAGAAATCAGAGTCAAAACACAAAACCACCAAATTGACCTGTTTCTTCTTGATCGTCATTCAAGTTTCTGAGTGAATCAAACTGATCAGATGTTTCAGCAGAGTTAGCAAGAAGCTCTTTAATAAGTTTGTGTCCTCTCCTTCGAACAATGTTTGCAAGATCTTTCCTGTAAATATTACAATATAGAGGAAGCAATGATATTACCATCTCTATATGCCATTGAATACATTACACCTTGCATGCAGAAACCTAGAATGCACACAGCACACAGGAGAAAGGGAGAGTAAAGGAAAAGTGAATACGTCTAGCACCAACTGAGACACCATGACGCTGTAAATTGGAACTTAAGCTATGGAAAGGTGAACTCTATTAAGGAGGTAGTAGGAGTTCCAAAATGATGTGATCAGTAAGGCGTCATGTGCTTGAGCCTCGTCTCCACAAAGCAGCAAAAAAGGACCTATTTGTGATATATCAACTAAACACATGAACAAGCTAAGAGACGTTTGTTACTAGATCCCAGCAATAAGTGCACTAGTCATTTGGCTATGGCCTTAGTCCTTACAGTCTAAGGATAAAAGGTTCTCAGGCTCGTAATTAAAGAAAATTGTATCATCCCTCTCCCCCATTGAATCAAAATACTTTTGGCCGAACATTTCAAGGGATAATCTGTAAGAAGTAACAAGACACAGCTTACCACAATAAAAACCAACTTGGTAGCCATCACCATCATGAGTCATGAGCATTTCTTATTACGAGCTTGAGAGGACTGTTGAGCAATAAGCAACAAAAAATAACAGGAAGAAAAACATAGTAAAAAAAAATGGTAGAAATGCGTAAATGACACATTTTCTTTACGTAGAAAACCCTCTTCAACAATGGGGAAGAGCCACGGATCCAATCTCCAGGGACGTACTTAACTATTGATATTTGGGAGTACAATGGTAACTACACAACTATAATATTAGATATAGTATACATTAGGATAGTTCAAACTGATACCCTACCAATCCTAAAACACACTCTCACCACTAATATTGTGATTATCTCTCTTACCACTACTCAGTCTCACTCTTGTGTTTATGCACTCTTTAATTCTAATGCACTCACACAATTTTCTCTTCTTCTTCTGCCTTCAAGCTTATATACAAGTGCCTAATATATAGGCACACCTCAAGGCTTCTCAAATAAACCACATTAATGAGCTTAGACTTTTGAGCACACTTCCAAATCATCTCATGTACATCCTCTAGGCAAAGCTAACAAAGTCTTCAATTAACACCTCTGACTATGCTTCCCGTAAAAATTTCACAAGAGATTTACTGCAACCCTACTACTCTAGCCATTAATACTAGCTACCTCATTCAAGTCAACAAAAGAGATCATCTTCTCATAGAAGCAAATCCCACGGCCTACTCTATTTTTCTTCTATTTATTTATGTTTTCTTCTAATTCTTTAACGTAAATAAAGACATTATTATTTGGGGATTTCGGGAGATTATCCCGACAAGAAAAATGCTAAAAGCTAAACAAGGTAAATAAGATGAGAGAGGTAACTCTTTATGAAAGCACAATGATATTAGTAAGCTGCAAAAAATCTCTATGCTAAACATTTCAATAGCAAGTAGAAAAAAGCACCCCTTCATTCTAGCTCCAGATTCTCGATCCATTGCGAGAAAAACAAGCTCTGACAGCTCTCAGATCACTCCATTAACTTGGGCCACATTTGACAAACACCAATTCACATAGTATCTGCTGAAGAAATGCGTAAAGGGTATTTGGAGACACAATTATGAAGCTCTACATCAACCATCCAAGGGCTAGCATATAGGAGCCCACGAGAATTCACTGAGCATAGTTCGTAGCTTTGCTCAAGACTCATGACCAACATTTTTAAGAATGTTGACTAGTATGAGAGGAGCTCTGTGGCACCGGTCAAGTAAAGTGTTAATTTGTATTCAATTGCTGATTTGGCTTTTATTTAATGATTTTGCTGCCTTTATCAATCATAAATCATAACCCTAAGTTCCCACATTAGCTTCATCAAATCAATTATCTTATCGTCCAAATATTTCAAAGCCCAAACTAAGGGAGAAAAAAAGCAAACTCAAAAATAGTATAGCAAATTAACAACAGTAAATTGTTTTCCTGGTTACTCCAAAAGTTACCATCCCATAGAACATAAATAAGCTAACTTAGGGCATACATGTAACTCACTAGACGAACGAGTTTTTTACAAACTGAGTTAACTACTCTTCACTGCTTTTCCCTCTGCTCATGTGGAATTTGCCTTCATCAAAGCTTCGCCAATCAACACACTAATGAACAACATTTCAAATCATTTTAAGGGTGTCTTTGGTTTGGAGGAATGTGTTTTCCAGGAAAAGTATTCTCCTCACTTTCCTGCTTTGGTTTGGACCGGGTTTAGGATAGTTGAAATTCATTTTTTAAGGGTAGAAAATTACTCTCCCTAGTGAGGCAAGGGAAGCCACTCTTTTCCTAGCTCTACCCAAAAACGCAAAACACAAACAAAGGAAAATGGGTTCCACGGAAAGTTACTTTCCTTGCAACCAAACGAAGTAAAATCAATCTAGTATTAAGATTTCCTTTGGAAAATAATTTTCATGGAAAGCCACTTTCCAAATGAAGGAAAATCAATCTAGAATTAAGATTTCCTTTGGAAAATAATTCTGGATCTAGAGTGCCATCAAAGTCATTGATGTCAATCTTCATCCCTCTATCACTTGCACCACCATCGTTCTTCTTTTCCTTGTCTTTCCCTAATACGCTCACTGTTAACGTAGCCAAGACTTGTTGCATGGCTGCAAGTTGTTGCTGAAGCAACTCATTAATCCTCTCTTGGTTATTCTTCCCCATGATGACGAGTAATCACCCTCCAAGAACTCCTAAGAACCTCCAAGAAATCGTCTGCAACGTTGCTCTACAAACTAGTCGAGAACTTCTTGTCAAGCAAGGATCTTTCTTGGACTCAATTCACCACTTTTGGCACGTCTAATATCCTCCAAGACACATCTTAGCTCTAATACCAATTGATGTGTAACGTGGGAGAAGAAATCGCACACCTTACAACTCGAACAATAAGAAACAAAGAAGATTTCGCTATTCTTTGAATCGGTTAGTTAGGCTTCAAGAACTTGATTCTTGGATCCTAAACTAAGGGTTTTAAATTTGTTTGTATTGGAAACACTCACAACACTCACAAACTCTTCGAAGATTGCTTGGAATTCACAAGAAATCACTCGGTAAATTAATCAAACAAGCAAGCAAACACAATGCAAAACTCGATGCACATACGTGTTAATTTTAACTCAAAACATAAAACTGATCTTATTAATGAAACAACTTACAATATATACATCCTAAGACTCCAACTCTTAACATAACTCCTATAAGATAAACTAAAACACACGTTCAACTTAAAGATAATAATAGAAATAACCGAATAGATATAGAGTCCTACTCCTATGCTAAAACCAAGTAAAACCCCTCCCAAGTAGGAAGGCAAAACCTTGCTAGCAAAATGACTCCTAAGCAATTAAAGACTCCTAATCCAACATAGATTAGTAATTAAGATTTCCTTTGGAAAATAATTTTCAAGGAAAACCACTTTCAATCGGAAATGTTTTCCATCCAACCAAACACACCCTAAGTCTTAACCATCTTAGTAAAAAAATCTCATCCTACCAGTAACATTTATACTAATATATTAAAAGGCTTTCATAAACAAAGAATGGTGCCACGTGGCGCTCTCTATTGGATTTTAAAAATCCATGTAATTCATGGACAATAAAAAAACTAGAAAATGCTTTGCATAAGATTTGATCCCATGAGTTCAAGCTCATATATTAAAGTCTTAACCACTAAACCAAGTCATATTTAGTGTTATCAATTAAAAGTAAAATATTAATAAATGAAAAATGTCATTACACGGGGTATACGGGCCTAAAAACTAGTTTAATATCATAGGTTGCTTTCAGTTAACATACAACTAAATGACCTGATTCAACCACTTTAATAAATAAAGCTTTGTATTACAAATACAAAGTCCTAATAATATAGGAATATGATATACACAGCCTTAGGGATGTACATAAGACACTAAAAGTAGAAATATTAACCAAAAACTAAGCGTTACTAATACCAATCAACGTATAATTATATCATAAATCCCTAAAACAATACCATTATACAAAAATGTATTCAATACTTATCCGTACCCCTCAGAACTGCATATACAACGATTCGATTCGAGATATATACCTTCCATGCTGTGAAAGCTCCTTGGTAGAAGGAACATGACCGTCTGGCAATCCAATTGAAGTCACAAACTCCCGAAGAACATTACAGAGTTCATCATCATTCATAAGCTTCCTGCTTGGCCTGCAATTCAATCAAATTGTTGCAGAACTTGTGAGTTTTCAAATCAAAAATTTTACGATTAAGAAGATGAACAATTGAAAGTTATACCTTGATTTCTTTGCAGAAGCAAGACATAGAATAGAATATTGGCGATTACAGTAACGGAGATTTGAGTGAAAGCAAGAGTGATGATAGAAGAAGGAAAAGGAAGTGTTAGTAGTTTGCGAGTAATGAGAGGTGAGAGAAAGAAGGTGAAGTGGGAAGCGAGAGAGGGTTGCCATTGTAGGAGGAGGAAGAAAGAATTTCGAGCATTTCAGTATGGAGAATTTTGAGACTAAACTCACTTCTTTTCTTCCCCCCCTAATTCCTGCAAACCCACCCAAGGGCCAAGGCCCGAATTAGGCCGTGTCTTTTTTTGTGTTTTTTTTGCTAATATTTGCTCAACTGTAGTGAAATTATTTATTTTTTAGGGCACATTGAAATTAGTTTTTGAACTGAATTGAATTTAAATTAATTTTTTCTTTTGGCAAAAAAAATCTTTTTGCTGAAACGAGGTTAATTTTGCTGAATTGAATTGAATTTGTTTTAATTTCAAAATTAATTTTCGTTAGCTAAAATTAAGTATGATTACTAATAATAATAATAATAATAATAAAATAGTAATATGCTTAGTTTAATACTAAGTGACCTACAACTAGCAAAACATATAGCTAGCAAAATATTTAACTTCCCTTTATTTACATAAATGATAGTACATAGTACTCTTTTCATTTCTTCTTAATTTACACATTTTTTTTTGGTTTGTTCTTTTATTCATATACACATTGTTGTTTTGTTTATTCTTGGTACAACCCGTCTTGTGTAAGGCCAGCAACATCTGTAAATATAGGTGTGGCCGCGCATACATACATATCAACACATCAGCTCATTGTCAAAAGGTCATATCTCACTCGTTTTTCATCGGAGTTGAGTTTTTGACTAGGCATTGAAAAGCTATCGAGGCAATTTTTGTGTCCAATTTAAAAATTATAATTATTGAGTTTGTTGTGAGATACGGTCTTTTGAAGTTTACCCTTGTTCACAAATTCTTATGAACAAATGAAGTTACTTTAATGAACAAAAGGAATTACTTTTATGAATATACGATTACTCTTAACAATAAAAGGGTGTTAAATCTTATAAACTAATGTGGTTTCTTATTCCATAACAAAAGGCAATAAGAATCAATTTACTCTTGTGAACGAATGAGGTTACTCTCGTATGAAGAATGAAGTTACTCTTGTGAACAATTGGGTTACTCATATGATTAAGGATTTTTTGTCCAAAACTACCTACTTTTTGCCAAATTTTGTGAAAAACTGCCTTGTTTTCATTTTTTTGTCCAAAACTACCAAGTTTCACATTTAATTTTGTTGACCACTACCATGAACAGTTTTCCGGCGTTGACTTTATGTTTTCCGGCCACAAATAGTCACGTGTGGTCCACGTGACTTACTAACTCCCAATATTTCCCTTTTCTTTTTTATTTCCCCTCCAATTCAATTCCCACTAACAAATATCTCTTTCATCTCAATCTCACAATCTCTCTCCTCATGCCTTCAATTTAGTTTCTCCTCATTCCTTCAATGCGTTAACAACAACAGTAGCAACATTTACTCACATTTAATTGCCAATTCCCACTTGTTTAACCAACCATTTACTCTTTCTTCCATTTACTCCCCTCCAACCAACCCAGATTTATTCCACATCTCAAACATTAAAGAGAACAAAGCAACATCACAACATCGCAACAACGCTTCAAATTTGTTCTGTAAAATGGTGAGTTTATCCTTAATCTATTGAAATTGTGGTATCAGTGGGTGCAATTTCTTCAATTTCGTACTTTAGGGTTTAATTCTGGTATCCTATATTTTCTTTTTGGATTTCAAGGACATGTCATCTAGAAGTGAAGACATGGTATGGGTGAACCAAGAGAAAGGATGTGCTACTGTGGTGTCCCTGTTGTTGGTTTCTTGGACACCAAAAATCATGAAGAAGGTTTAAGAGGTGCAAGTTTTATTCCAAAAGAATTGGTCATGACCTAGGCTGCGGGTATTGGAGATGGATTGATGATGGTTCTGTTCCTTGGCAAAGGGATGTTACCAATCAACTCCTTGCTGGGAAAAGGGGGTTGCAATAAGAGGTTTCCACACTCAAGCAAAAATTGGAAGATTTGGAGGCTTATAATGTTTGTTGGAATGAAGAGAAGAAAGAGATGCAGTTGAATATCAAAGTGAAGATGGGGAAATGTGAGCAAGTGTTTGGCAGATGGTTTAAGTTCTTTGTGTTTCTCACTATTGTAATTGTTGTGGTAGCAGAACATTCAGGCTAGTTGGTTTAAGGGGTTTAGGGAAGGGTTTGTATGGTGATTGTGTTGGGTTTTTTGGGGGATGGTTGTTAGACTGTAATGGCTAAGTTATGGTTGTAATTGGTTGTTTGAATTTGATGCACGAAAATTTTGAAACTTTTGGTAATGAAACTTGAATTGGTAGGCTGTAATTGGTGGTATGCAATCTACTTAATGGAATCTAACTTATGTTTTGCCTCTTTCCTTCTCTGGTTCTTCTTTGTACAATATCAATCTTGTAATGTTAGGAATAACCGTCACAAACTCAATGAAATGAAAATAACACAATGCACAGGAAAAGAAGGAGCGAGCGCTCCACGCAGGAGCGGAGCGCTCCTTCAGCACTTCCGCCAGTTTTGTTGGTCCCTGCCATTCATGAGTGCTCGCTCTAACCTCGAGCGAACGCTCCTTCATCAATGTCAATCTACTTGGAGCAGGTACTTGAGTAAGGTTATTGTTAGTGCACTAAATCATACACAAACTCAGACTAATAAACTTGTTGTCAACCTACTTGTATACTCATAAATCATCATCAAAACATTATGTCATTGCACAAAATCATTCATGACATATATTAACTGTCATGTAGCAAGTTATAAGTAAAAAGTTGCACTAAATAATCCATGACATCCAACAATATAACCAACATAGTTAACATTGCTTGACATACAAAAAAAAACAAGTATGTTATGCCTAATTAAGTAATTGAGACACAACTAGCTTGAGGTGGTTGGCTAAGCTGGGGAGATTGTTGTTGGCTTGATTGACCTTGTTCAACATTTGTTTTTCTTTTCCTGTTCTTCTACTTTTCCTGGTTCTACACAATTGGATCAGTAGTCTTAGGCCTTCCTCCCTTGGACTTAGGAGCTTCAGGCTTTGGAGGGTTTTTGCATTTCTTTTTGTTGTGTCCCACATGTCCACAGTTTGAACACTTGTTTCTTTTCTTTTCATTGACCTCTCCTGCCTCTTTCCTTCTTGTTTTTTGACTTGGCCTCCCAGGCATCACTCTGATCTTTGGTGGCGCAGGTTCAGGTTGCTCTGTCTTCTCCCATTGGTCATGTCCAGGCATAGGATGGAACGGAGGTGCATATGCTCTGTATGCATTAACATGGTAGGCCCCATGAACGTAGTCCTCATAATTTAGCCTCTTCTTTTCAATATAAGCCAAAGCAGGGCAGCAAGGAATCCCCATTAACTCCCACCTAAAGCATCCACATTTCTTCTTCTCCAAGTCTACCACAAAGGTGTCCCCAGTATGGTCAACCTCAAACTCCCACACATCAGCTTGATTAACATCACAATTTCTTATGTAGTCTTTCTGCTTCTCAACCATCTTCACTACTGATGGCATTATGAGGCCCTCAAATTTCAACAATCCTTCCCTTTTTTTGGCAACATCTCTTCATGACCCACCTCCGCATCCATTCCATCATTGTCAGAATAGGCTTTTTCCTAGCCTCTATAAGCACACTATTGAAGCTTTCACAACAGTTGTTCAACAACATACCTGACTTGCTTTTGGTGGAAAAAGCGTGTATGGACCAGCTTGAAGCAGGTATGTCATTCATGTACTTGAAAGCATCATCATTGATCAGCTTGATGGATCGCATTGCTTCATTGAATTTTCTCTATGAGAATCAGTTCAAAAGTAAGCTAAAGTGTACATTTAGATGTAGAACAAATCACATGTAAACAAGCTTACCCCAGTTGAAGCCCTTGCTGCTGTCCAAAACTATTCTCTATACACCTCACCAGGAAATTGCCTCTTAACATTAGCCCAAATATGCCTACAACAGTATCTAGTTTCAACATTTGGGAACACGACTTTGAAAGCATCCAACAAACCCTGTAAAATGGATTACTCAAGTTAGTTAGTGAACACGAAATTGTGGTAAAAGAACTTGAGTGTTGTAATTTACCTTTTGCATATCACTCATGTAAGTAACTGCTTCCTCCCTCTCATGCATGAATGTGACTGCCTCAGCAACACTACCCAGATCTTTCACAAGCAATTCCAAGAACCAAGTCCATGTCTGAGAGTTTTCTACCTCAACAATACACCATGCCACTGGAAATATATTATTGTTATCATCCTTCCCCACTGCAGTCAACAAGATTTCAGGATAAGGACCCCTTAAATGGCAGCCATCAACCCCCAATATTGGTCTACATCCAGCCATGAACCCTTCTTTGCAAGGTTGAAGACATATATACATTCTCTGGAACAGAGGAGGTGGCCTCTCAATCCTCTCACACTTCACAACTGCATTGCTACCCTCATTGCACTTCCTTACAGTTGCAGCATAATCCCACACCCTTTTGTATTGTTCTGCAACATCACCAGAAATCATATAGAAAGCTCTTTGTCTATCATACTAACATTTGTAATACTTCACCTCCACCCCTAGGTCTCTTCTACATTTCAGCATAAAAGTAGATAACTTTCAAGTTGGGTTGTCTCTCCAATCTTCTAGATACTTGTCAGCTAGGTATCCAGAGGTAACCTTCCTGTTGTGACTCTGATAACCACACCTATGAGCTAAATCCATACTTTTGATTTGAATTGTGCCTCTTTCACCTTTTACTTGCTTGGCATAAACCCTAAACTTGCACTTCCTCTTAGATATACAATTGCATTCACTAAATCTCCTCCTTTTCCACTCACACTCACACCTATTCTTACAATATGCAGTCATCATATTCTTGCCATTGTGAAAAAAGTAGAAATCATACCCCTCTTGAACGGCATGATACTGGAGTGCTTTCCTAAACATCATCAACCTCATTATCAGAGTTACGAGGGCTATGAAGTTCTTCCTCAGATTCGTCTAACACTTTATCGATCATCAGCCACAATTATGTCATCATCATCCAATTCACTCTCTGATTCAACTACATCACTCACTACTATAGATGTTCGTGTGTTGTCAGATCTAATTCCTCCCAAACTCCTAGTCACTCTCTCATTAATGTCATGATCCACATGCTCAGCAAACAAATCATCATCACTCTTATTTTCATAATCTTCATCACTTAATTCAACATCACTATCACTGCTATCACTAAGATCATCATATGAATCTAGATATTCAAGTACTTCCTTTTCTGGTTGTAGTGGAGGAGGTTCATTTGGAAGAGCAATGTTGAAGGCTTATATTGGGCTTTTTTTGGGTCTGGTTAAGGATTTGTGTTTTTTGGCAGTTTTAGGTGCTTTAGTTTTAAAGGAAGTAGTTGAGGTCTTTTTAAATGGTTTAAATGAGGTCTTGGAAGCACCTTCCTCAGTAGAACCTACATTTAGGTGTGCAACAAGTGGTGGGCCCCCTTTCTTGTTTGATGACTTAGGTTGCTGCTTGCGGGAATCTAAGCAAGTTGCACTCTTCCCTATAGTGTTTGCAATTGAATATTTATTGTGGCAAAGATTCTCCTTATTCAGGTTTCTCATGCACTACATATAGATGGTAATATCCATCTTCCTCAGGGGATCCCAACAACTCAACCAAATCTTTATCACACTTCATCTCCTTCCTACCAGCAAACAAGGTGTAACCATTCCTCCTAAACCAAATTCTGCCTGCATCACTGTAACCTAGGTCCTTAATCCATCCAACTATCTGAAAATAACAAACTTCATCTTCATTCAAATGGAGACTAACTCCCCCTCCCTCATATGTTGTCTTCTACCTTTGGTAATGAAATCACCCCCCATTGTACAATCTAACATTAACTGCCTCCATGAAACTATAAACAAGATTATAACTTCAGTAACCATAACAACAATATAGAATTTGCAGCAAAAAAGACTACTTTTTTCAACTACATTTTCCCGAAATTGAAAACGAAAATCGTGAATCACATACCTCGATTTTTTAGCTATTCTAAAATTACACTTTTCCTTGCCACGAAATTGAACTAATTCCCCTGAATCATTGTCAAAAATCTGAAAATTAGTAACAATGGTGAAAGAAACAGTTCAATAAAGCAAAAGTGAGAAGAAAGGATGAAATTGCTTACCTCATAATAAGTGACTATTTTTTGCCAATTAACAAATGTTGCTACTGTGAGAGAGAGAGATTATGTTATTTGTAAATTAACAAAGTGAGAAGGAAGGAAGAAACCGAGAGATTGAGAGGAGAGAGAGAGAGAGAGAGATTATGTTATTTGTTAATTAGGTTAGACATGTGGGAATTGGAGGGAAATAAAAAAAAAAGGAATTAAAAATTGGGAGTTAGTAAGTCAAGTGGACCGCACATGACTATTTTTGGCCGGAAAACATAAAGTTAACGCCGAAAAACTGTTCATGGTAGTGGTCAACAAAGTTAAATGTAAGCGGATGTCTGCTTGCCCGTGCGGATTTGTGAACGACAAATACAAAGTCTTTTGTCTCGTATGCACGCTCAAGCAGAATTTCGCTTGCCCACGCACCAAGGCGCAAGCCCAAGCGAGATTCCGCTTGCTAGTGCACTATTGTAAACCAAAGCATCAAAATCCTTTTGTTTGGCGTGCAAGCCCAAGCAGGATTCTGCTTGCTCGTGCACCATGTTGCACGCCCGTGCAGTTTCTTGCTTACCCGTGCACGTTGCTAATCGCCAGAATTTCACGACTTAATTATTTCCTTTTTTAGTTTATGTAAGCGATATTAGATTTAATTCAACATACTTTAAAGCAGTTTTTCATGATTAGAGAGAGAGAGTATTACTTTTTAGAGAGATCTTTTAGAGGAAATTCCATTATTGAACCTTGAATTCTACAAGTTTGATCCATTCAAGTAAAGACTAGGTTTTTCTAATTTCCTCTCTTCCTTTATTATTACTATGTCTTTTCATTTATTTCTCAATTTCTTTGTTATTTCAATTATGAGTGAGTAGTTCTATAATCTAGGGTTAAGTTGAACCCTAGCAATGATTAGTGCGTGAATTCCTCCCATAATTCCAATTAGATGTGATTAATTATCTTTTTTGTTTGATTAGGTTGTTCTTACCTTCATTATCATACTAGGGATAGGTGATTTTGAATTGATTCGTTATGTCTTGTTTTCAATGGGAATTGAATCTAGATGGATTTGTTGATTCAATCAAGAGTATGAATATCTCTATGGGAATAAGTAAATAGGATTATTAGGAATTTATTTGTGATGTCATGTTTAATGTCTCTTTCTTGCATGATTTCATGGGAATATGTTTGATTATTGCTTGTTTAGAGTAGTCATAGGTACTCTAGAGAGGTCTTTGGTATTTATAGAGTGCGTTGCTCCTTTTGGATCATTGATTATGTTTATTGGGATGAGAATTATTCATGTATTATTCGTGCTAGTGGGATACTTAATTCTATGTGGCTTTATTGATTGATTTTACTTTGTGTGCTCTTAGTAGTTGTCATAATTTAGCGTTATTATTAGTTCAACACCTTTTTTTACCATTTTTTGTCACTTTGTTTAGTTAAATTGAGTCGAGATTTCTAGTGTTTGATACCGTTTGTCTCTGTGGATTTGACCTTGACTTGCTTTGCTATATAATTAGGAGGTTAGTTAGGAAATTATTTTTGTTAGGTGCGCGACATGCCTATCATTTATTGGTATGGATCATGATTGAATCATGTAGTTCTCTTTTATTATTATTTCACTACTTTGAGGACCGATACAACAAGAATCCGCGCTTTTAGCGTATGAATTTACCGTCCGGACCCATAAGACGCAAATTAGCGTCCATCTTTGGGCGGACGCTAATTAGCGTCCGTTTTTGGAGCGGACGCTAATTAGTGTCCGTTGTACAAGTTTACCGTCTATCATGACGGACGGTATTTAATGGTCATAAAGCAAAACACGACCCACCTTATTTCCAACCCTATCTCTACCTATCCTTATTCTCTCACCTCACATCACAACCGTCCTCTTTGTTCGTCTTCTTTCTGCTCTTCTTTTCTTCTTCCTTTCTATTTTTTTCTCTCTCACCGTCGACGGTATTCACCACACTTTGTCTGATTTGAAGGTGATTTTTTGGGTTTTTTATGTGGTTCGATCGATTTTCGAGCCAATCAACGTCACAGGTTTTCGTTTTAGGGTTAGTTATTTTTTTGGATTTTTATGGGTTTTTTTTGTTAATTTCTCAATTCTCCTTCAAAACCCCATATTTATCCTCTCTTTTTTTCGATTTTTATTTTCGAATCCTTTTTTTGTATGTTTTTTTCGTTTTCTCGATTTTTATTTATCTTCTCTCTTTTTCGATTTTTGTTTCAGATCTGGTTTTTTCTTGATTTTTTCGTCGGGTTTTTATGCTATGATTTTGTGTTGATTTTTAATCTGGTGGACTATCTGGTGTTTTGATATGTTGCCTTTTTCTTATCTAAAGGTAAGTTATACAAGAAGGTAAGATCTGCGATTATTGACTCTTGACAGTGATTAGTTTTTTGAAGGAAAATGACTTGTGATGTACTTCTGATAAGTTATTGATTAATTAAGTTGAGCGTGATTTAGGAATTGAAATGAAAGCTAATACATATTTTGTTTTCAGGCTGCCAGTTTTGGAGGAACAAACATTGATCCAACAGCCTGGGAAGACAAAAAGAATGCTGGCGAATCTCGTTTTCCTGCTCAGGTACATTAAGAATCTCTGCCTCCTGTCTGCAAGTTTGTTGTTTCTTTGCTCAATTTCACACATATAACAAGATCTTGCAACACTTGTGATGCATTTGCTTCACCTAAGTTTTACTGATCATGAACTTAGGAGTTTTTTGTTGGTTGCGCTGCACAGAGATGATTGATTTCACTCTACAGTACAAGGTAACACCCCTACAGTGAGTGGGACAGGTAGCGATTTCACTCTCCATGTGTGTTGTGAGAGGGCAAGATGCCCACTCACTGGTGGGATTTTATTCTTCGTCATTGCCTGATGCTTATCTAGGAGACTAGGACCAACAACTGGCCTATAAACCAACACAAGTTCCTCCTATGCACTCTATCTTCACTCATGCTCACCTTAGGCACTTCCTTGGATGTCTCATCCTAATAACTAGGGACACTTAATTTTAAAGTATCTTAGCATACGAGCTCTGTAAAGCTTAGGTGCCCGATAAATCCTCTGAAGCAATCGTGGGTGTTACACTTCTACAATTTAATTTGTTGCATACAATTACCACGTGCCATACTTGAAGGGATTTAGGCTTATCAAAATTACAGAAGGGCTGAGAGATACCTAATTGTGCAATACCTAATTGTTTCGTTCCTCATAGATTAAAGGAACAACCACTAATTCTAGTTTCACTTAACTGATTATTGCTCTCTCCTTGTGATAATGCCATCACAACTTATACTAATATTCGTTAAACCTTTGGGGCTGTTGTTAAGTTCTTTGTATTCTAATGCAGTATACAATAGCAATGTTGGGCTATGGTCCTGAAGATAAAAGTGATGTTATGGAGTTGACATACAACTACGGAGTTACTGAATATGACAAAGGAAATGCTTATGCTCAGGTATGAGTAGTCCGTTTTCCATTTACAAATTGTATGCTTCGTAATGTGTATAATATGTAGTACTGGTACATGTTTAAATGATGTTTTTCTAATATGTATCTTCCACCCTTTGTTTGGCTTTCTTGCCTTAATGAATTTTTTGGGAGGAGTGCACATTAAGTGCAATGCTAAGAAAGTGACACACGGTATATTATGCGAACTATATGCTTTCTAAACCTCAAATACGAGGACTTGCAGATGCTATCTGGTGAAATATTCCTTAAAAATTTTAGCGACTAACATGACTTGAACTATAATAATTCACAAGAACGAAACTACCAAAAACAGTAAAACTAGTTGAAGGATGAGAGAGAGACTCGTGCCTTGCATATTGTGCAATTACCTTGGCTTTGGAGGGGGGGGGGTTATGAGTTGTATGTTTCGTGTGAGTTAGGTTTACTCACCTCAACTCTGATCTAAACCTTAAAAGTTAGCATCATGTGATATTTTGAGTTTGACATGAAATCCTGTCTATAGAACCCAATATTCCTATTTCATGGGGATCCGGTTGATTTTTATGTAGGTCATAGGGATTTTGAAATATAAGTGTCATGGATGTTGTTGAAGCCCGGGAAAAATTCCACTTATCTGCTGAATCTGTTGTACGATTAAGTTGTTGCGAAGGTTTTCCCGTCAAAGAATGGGCTTCTGGTATCTGCCTTCCGAAAAGAATAAACCTCGGTATCTGAATCCTTCTTCTTTATCCTAGTTTTTTGCCTCTAGTGTAAACTATATATTGTAGCCTTGAGCCCCGGATTACATCAGCCATGTTTAGGCTAGGTGATCTGTATAATTTTTTCATGGGTCTTTTTTCTGCATATATATTGTATGTGCTGTACTTTTGACCACAATTAGAAAAAAAATGTATAAAGCTATGCTAGTATCTAGTTGTATGTATATGTTTCTCTAAGGTTATAGGTTTGGAAAATTAGCATTATTAGATGTTCAGCACTTTGTGACATCTTTTTCTAGCTGTATATACTGTTGAGAAGGTAAAAAGAGAAAGAGATGAGGTAGTTTAAATCTAAATTTAAGATTGAAGTGCTGAACATCTAAAATTTTAATTTAGGCTTAGTTTGGTTGGACGTTTTCCTTTCGTTTGGTTCCTCAGGTCTTTTTATGATTTCATAATTGATACGACTTGTTATAGTGATAGATTGGGGAATATGAAATGGGGTATATGAAGATATGAGATAGTTTTTCAAAAATGAGTTGTTGTGATGATTGCTATATGCTGCTTTTGTTTTAGTTGTGTATAGCCATTTTGTTTAAGCATTATTATTAATATTCACGAATTGGGTCATCAATTTTTATACTACCTCTACCTAGTGGCCAGGTTTACTACTCACGCCATTAAAAAGTAATATGAATGGTCAGGTGAATTTTTAACATAAATCAAAACTATTCTAGAAGACCATGTTTTATCTTGTTTTTTGATGCATATATCATAACTGTGAAATGATGTTATTGCGTTAAGATATGATTCAAATGTTTTTTTTTTCTTGGGTTGATTGGGGTTTTAATTTAGTGGATTTATTGTTTGGTAAAAAAAAGGGGTGGAATGATCTTTTTTTTATTTTTGTGTAGAATTAGTTTTTAATTGATGTTTGTTTTGTACGAGTATGAGTTTGTTGTGCAATAAGAATGGATTGTAAAAGGGGATTAAGGGAAGAATTAATGTGTAGGTAATTGCCTGTCGGGAACAGGTTGAAGAGGCATTAAATTTAGTAGACAATTTCAGAAGCATGCAGCTTCAGGATGACTGATTGGCTTAGACTTCCCTTTTTTTTGTTTTTTTTTTTGTTTTGAGTGGGTGAGTCGGGTCGTGTGGTATGGGGGCTGGGTCGTGGTTGTGTTAGAGTTTGGTGTGGCTGGGTGGTGGTTAGGCTGGCTCGGGTGGGGGTTGGGGAAAATAGTTCTAGATTATTTATTTAGTTATTCATTTAATTCTTGTTAATAATTGTTTTTTTTGTTTAATTTCATTAATTTCTTTGTTTTTGTTGATTTGCAGGGTTATGAGATTTGCGTTTGAGTTCCAGATTTGAAGTTGGTTTTGATCCAGATACCAGATTTAAAGTCCATTTTGTTCCAAATTTTTGTTGTGGAGTTTAAAGTGTACATGTAATTATATGAGATTTGTATTAGATTTTGTTCTAAGTATACTAGAATTTAGTTCTAGAATTATTTTTTCACTTGTATCTACATTTATTATCAATAATAATTGAATTGATTAATTTGTTTGCCGTAATAAAAGAAGTATGGTATTTGCATCATTTTATGTCTTATCTCATTTAATATCAATTAATCAAAAGAAAAAAAGCTTCTGTTATTTCCCTAGGAACACTACAAGAGGGGGGGGTGAATTGTAGGTGTAGAAATAAACGTAACTTTTTGGGGAAATTAAAACTTAAACGAATAAACAAGCTAGAGGAACACAAGGGATTTTTACGAGGAAAAACTTCTTGGGCCCAACAAGAAGAAACAACCTCGACCACTAGGGATTTTAAACTCAACTCTTTCACTAATTAGGCCAAACAACTTTGTTACAACCTAATTCTAACTCGAGCCACACCTTGAGTTCCTAAACTCAAGTTCCTGAGCCACTGTTCCCTTAACAGCAGTTCCTCTCAACTTCACTCGAAGTTTTCTCACTCATACAAGCTTCACTCAAAGCCTTTCTCTTACAGAACTTCACTCAAAGTTCCCTTACCCCAAAAACCAAAATACAATTGATCGAAATAAGCTTAGTGGAATTAGAGTAAGAAAGCAAAGAACAAATGGCTATTATAGAGAATGAAGGCACTGACACTTAATTAGTTAAACTCACTTAATTACTTAGTCAGACACACTTTGGAACTCATTTAGACTTCAATATTTATAGTGATAATCACAAAGAACGTGGGAGTAAAACTTGATTACATGTTAAGTCCATTAACCCATGATGTTCCTTCCCCTAAGGAACACGTTTCTCATCATGTCCCATGATCCCATGATCTCAATATGAACGTGGATATATTTTAGCCACTACTCCTAAGTAATAGGAGTTCCTTGAGTTATATCCGAAAATCAGTTTTATAAAAACAGTTTTTATCTTTAAAACTGAATTTTTAATCTTTAAGAAAATAATATCTTTTAAACAAATTCTTTATAAAACCGGATAATTATTTTCTTTATTTTTCCGAAAAAACAAAATCTTTTCTTAAACGATTTTCTTTTAAAACTGATTTTATCATTTGAAATAGATAAAACTAATTTCCTATAATTTAGGCATGACTTATTCAATTCAAATTGTACCGTTATACTTTTGCACGCCTAAGTCTAGTTCCTTTATAATAAGTTCCTTTAACAGATTCGTTTAGTGCCACTTAGTTTGTTCCTTAGAAAGGAACAAACTCTCATTCTCAAATAAACTGCCACTGTTCCTTACCATCTTACTTTGTTCCTTTACATGGAACTAGAAAATAAAACGCCTAGCTTATTCTTCTTGATGCAATGCTTCTCCAGTATCAACTTATAGAAACTTCTTTACTTAGCCTTTGAAATCCTCTCTTGACTTCTTCCTTGACTTCGTATTCTCCTAGTTCCTTTCATTGATACCTTAAACATCATACACTTAAATAACTCATTAGTTCACTACTTAGTTTGCATCTTTGTTTCTTTGTCATCATCAAAACTAGGGTTCAACAGCTTCCAAGAGTAGCGTTTGTCCCGTAAAAAAAAAGAGTAGTGTTTGTGAAAACGGTCGCTAATTAGCGACTGCCAAGGACACGGTTGCTGATTAGTGACCGCCTGGGCAGTCGCTAATTAGCGTCTGCGACTGACGGTCGCTAATTAGCGACTGCCTGGGCGGTCGCTAATCAGCGTCTGTGCTAGGCGGTCGATAATCAGCGTCTTTTGAGGAATTGGTCGCTAATGTCGAAATATCGGGCGCTAAATATTTAGCATCCGCTTTGCGGACGCTATTTGGAGAATTAGCGACCAAGGGTTTTGCATCAGCCGTTTAGCGTCCGTTGGCGGACGCTAATATATTTAGCGTCCGATTCCCGTTGTGCGAGGGCCTTATTTTAATAAGTTGATATATTATACATTGAAAGTAAGTTGGTTGTTGGATTGGATTAAAGAAGGAATTAATCTTGGGTTGTAAGTTGTGTGATCACTTATTTATCCTAAGATAAAAGTAAAGTTGTGAATGTTTAATTATGTATTATCTGTGTTGCTTGTGTGACATAACAAGTAATAAATGGTAAATCATGTAAAGTGAAGCTTGGATAGTAATAAACTTTAGACTGGTGCACGTCTGAAGTTGGACAATCAGGAGTTGGGGTACATGGTGAGCGTGTCATGACTTTTTCTGGGTTCGAATTGATAATCGTTCCTATTTATCGTAGGTCATGGGAATACAAAGTCACGCCCGTATCTCATCTTCTAAAGGGAAGGTTGGTTTTAGTTAGACAAGTTGGCCCAGTGACTATTCCATTTAAAGTAATAAAAATGTTGTTAAAGTTTAGTTCAGTAAAAGTTATCTGCAAGTTAGTATGTTGTTATTTATCCCTACGTACTATTCTTTAGTATCATGTTCGGAATGCTTATTTATTTGTTATGTAGTACTCAGCTTTGCTAATTACGTGCTTTGTTTGTATGTGTTGATCATGGCTTTGTCTTATTGATCCCGTGATGGTCAGTTCTTGGTGAGCACTATAGTACATTGTCATTTACAGGTGTGAAGATCGATGATGCACCATAGGGGTTCGAGAATGGAAAGCTTGTGTAGCTTGTTGATTTATTATTAACTTTAGTTGATACATTTATATTTAAGTTTGCTTTGAAGTTAGCGTTAACACTATTGGTTGGTTTTAAATAAAGGTTACTTTGTTATTTATTGAATTTCCATTCTAAAGTTAGTTATATGTTTTCCGCTGCAAAATTCTGAATAAGACGATACGTTATCACACAAGCAATAATGCTTTGATGATGCTCTAGATTTATATTAAGTATTTTTGGAAAAGAGATAAATATCGGGGTGTTACAGATTAAGCGTCGGTTAGGAGGATAGGTATTGAAGACACTTGAGACCTAAGGGAACTTTGAGGTTAAAGATAGAACCGGAAGGGTAGGGAAAACTCGAGCCAGTGGTAACAAACTTGTGAGATTCCCACAAGCAACTTGAGTAACTAAAAGTGACTCGGTTTGCATACTATGAACCCCTAGAAACTGGGGAGCAACGTCCAAATATAGAGTTTTGAGAGAAATGACAACCATTATCATCGGTAACTTAAAAGGAGAATTAACTTTTGTTATTCTCAAACACAAACTAACAATCCAGACCCATGTATACTCCAAACCCCTCCGACTTAATTCTTTTGTCCTTGACCTATTACCTAGAGAGAAAAATGTAAAACTAATAACAACAACCAACCAAAGACCTCCTAAAATTCGAACAACAAAGGAACTAAGGCCACCACTTAGGAATACCTTTATAATCCTCAACATTAAATCTAACTTACCACCGTCATCCACTAAATTCCACAACCTGGAATCAACATGCAAACCAACAACCTTAACTAGAAGAATCCAACATAAGATAAGAGAAGGCACGTCAAATCTACCCAACAACAAAACAAAACAAACATAGTAAGACAAGGTTCCTAATACAGGGATGACAATCAACACAACCTCTAAACCAAACAATGGCAGAGGTAGATTTTGAGGAATTCGACACACCTTAATACCAAAAACAGAAATCCTAACCTAATATTTACTTTTACCATCAAGATCGCGGTAAATCTGAAACCACAAGATGGCGGCGATAAGGTTAGCTTCGGTAAAAGAGGTCAAAATCGCTCTTTAAATAGACCCAACAAACTCGAATTTAGCACTCCCTAACCCAAACAAGAAACCCTTACCCAAGACTTTACCTTTATCGGCAAGATTATCGACGGTGGCGTTTAGAGAAGTTTTGGAGATAGGCTGCCCAAATTTGTGGACTTGAATCTGAATAAGTTCTCCCTAAAAGGCTCAAAAAACTGAAGGAAACCAGAAGAAGACACCAACGGGAAGAGGCGAGAGGTGATTGTCGTACGCGACGAAGCTTCCATTCTTCTTCCCAACCAATGGAGGCAGACGAAACAAGACTCAGGCGAAACAAACGGAATGCTTGTTGTGTTAGAGCAGGTCGCCGGCAACCAGGGAGCAGTGCTCCCAGCCGGTCACCAGCGACCTGCTCTAGGCAGCGAAACTATTTTAGGGTTATGAGAAGAGAGCGTTTTTAGAGAGATAAGTACTTAGTTTGTATATGGCTATAGTCTAAAGTTATATCTTGACATATTACATTATTCTTCCTTTGTATAAAACTGCTTCAGATGCTCTTTTGTGGTACAAATCTTCCTCTAATACCAGCTAGCACTTGCTCTTGGATGATAAGACCACCATTCAAAAACATACCTTTAACAATCAATATCTTCAATTTCTTACTAATAAAAAGTTACAAAAAGTTGATATTATGAAAGTACATATTAAGGCAATATTAAACAAGATTCCACATAATTTTTTTGTATCTATAAATAAGAATATTTGGTCAATAATGAATTTTGAGTTTTAGCATAAAAAATGAAAAAAAAACACTATATTATGGAATGAAAGAAGTACCTAAGAGCATCACCCTTCATGATCTTAAAAAAAATCATCCTACTCCTACTCTTACTCCACCTCTAACTTTCTCTCTCTAAAAAATATCACTCGATAATTTTTTTCACAACTATTCTCTTAACTATAAACAACATAAAAGATCATCTCCCAATTACTTTTCCTCTCTCTTACTTTTTGGCCCCACCCAACTACTTGTTCTCTCTATCATCCAACCACCATTATATAGTATTTTTATTGTTTACTTTTTAATAATATGAAATATGTATTAATAATTGATAAAAAAATATTTCATCCATTTCAGAATAAGTGAAACATAGAGAAAGTGGGGAGTTACCAATGAATGTAGAGAGAGAAAAAGAGTTGGGACTACAATAAAGTAGAGTGATGAAACAAAAAAGTTATGGTCTGCTCTTGCTTTTTAGTGGCTTATTTGTAGTAAGAGTGAATTTTTTTTTTTTACCATTTAGAGTTTGGTTGCACTTATTGTAACTATTTCAAATAAGGAAAGTCTTTTACTTACTGAGAAACGGAAGTAGTATTAATAATTAAACTATATTTCATTTCAATAATTCAATCATCGACATAATTAACTTTTTTTAATTAACTAATATACATAATTAGCATTTTTAATAATTAATTGAATAAGAAATTAACTACCACTATTTTACATGCATTACATTATTAACGATCTATTAATTAATTTAAGAGACACAATTAGCATTTTTAATATACTATTAATTAGTAGACATATAGATGTTGATTAATATACATCAAATGATCTTAATTAGCGTTACAACCAAATTAATGACTGAATTATGAACAGAAAACATAAAATGCTACGATGCTGCAACGAATAATAACTTATTTAAGAACGAAATACACAAAAGGCTCTTAATTAGTGTTACGACCAAACTTCTGTCATATATTGGCAACCAAATCACGTTTCAAGGATTGATACACATGTTGATCTTCAATTATGATTTTGTTATCTAGGCATTTGGTTTTTTGAGCGATTTTAGTTTTGATTTCTTATATAATTAGCTTAATTAGAATATATAATTATAAGAATTTATAAACATAGAGCAATAGAAGAAGAGTAATGAAATGAAATACAATAAATTGAAGAAATTTTGTGAAGATGGAGAAATTAAAATTAAGTGTGTCCAAAATATAGCAAAACGAGTCTCTATTTATAGAGCTCAGGAAAAAGAGTCGTTGGTATTTTTTATATGAATTTTTGATAAATAATTGTTGCAAAATTTACAACGCTTATATTTTAATAACCAATCATGGCGTGATAAATTGGTCTAACGCGTGACAAATATCACGCTGTAACTAGCGCGGACACACGTGTCAGTGAGTGTTTTTTTTTTACTTTTTCACCAACCAAAACGATACATTTGGTTGGAGCTTCTCTCACAAATCGAACTAAAATAAACGCGTCGTTTTGACGGGGAAAAACAAAAAAAATTTACTTTCGCCAGATTAGGTAGTGTTTCTCACTCCCACGCAGGATCGTAGTTTCAATCGTCCCAACTCCCAACATGCACTTTTTTTTATAGACGGTTCTAATGATTATATCATCTTTTTGAAAAAAAAAAGTATTGAATCTAAAAGTTTATTTGGGAGACCTTACACGTGGAAACCAACCACCTAAGTTTATCATTATACAAACTACAATGTACCTAGTGCTGTCAGTTTGGTTGAAAACCGATGGTTAAACTGCAAACTGTTGATCAACTGAACTGAATAAACTGAACTGAATTGACCCATAACTGAAAAGTTAAAAACCGATAAGTCAATCAGCTTAAAGTAAACTGCAATTAACTAAACTGAAACTGAACTGAAACTCAACCGAAAACATACCAAACTGAAAAATAACTGAACGAAAAACCGATTTAAAGTGAACTGAACTGAACTGAAAATGAACTGAATTTAACTGAAAATTGTTTCAAACTGTTTTTAACTAAACTGAATCAAACTGAATAAAACTGTTTTTAACTGAACTAAATCTAACTGTTTTTTAACTGAACTGCATAAGATTGAATAAAACTGTTTTAAACTAAACCGAATCAAACTGAATAAAACAAATTTAAACTATATAGAATACAATTGTCTCAAAGACTCAAACTGAACTGTTTCAAAAATGTAACACCTAATTTCATAATTTTTAATTTACCTAAATTATTGACGTGCAATGACACGACACCTTAATAACTAGACAAAGATAAAAACAATGTGATTTCAATTTTCAATTACTATTTCCATTAAAAATAAATCACTACATTCAAATAACAATCTTAACAATGTCTTTTAACATACTATTTCCCACTTTTTCTGTCTTTTTTTTTTCTGGCCTAGCAAACTTTCACCTGTGTGGCTTTTTGTTGGTTCAGTGGTTTGCGTTTATTTGTAAACGATTGAAAAAACCCACCTGTAAAAAAAAATTCAGCAGAAGCCATGACCCCTTTTGTAGTTTTGTTTATCACTTCTATGGCTGTTATAGTCTTATCTATTGAGTTATGGACATAATTAATAAAATCAAACTAATGTCCCAAACTTTGAACTATTTAAGTCCCTGCAAATTACTCTATCACTATACTAATACTACTCAAAATCAAGATAAAATAACTAAAACAAAACCAAAAATGTTCCAGCAATTGCTCTGTTTTTTATTTTCTTTCCTTTATTAGCTATACACTTATACAAGTTGTATGCATTAACTCATTTCAATTCAACAACCTAGCAAGAAATTCGAAAATTATAATCAAATTGAAGCTTATGTTTTTATATCACCCGACACCTAAAATCTAAATTCTCAAATATCACATTATTAGAAATATAAATTCAAAATTACAAATTAAATAAAGATTGAGGCTGGAAACTTTACAAACAAACGAAATCAAAGAAAGAGATCGATGAAGGAATATTTTATAACTTCCACCATATAGTCTCTAGATGTATTACAATGATGAACAAATACACGATAACAATAAATTATAGAAGATGTAAAATTTATAATAGAAATTCAGAGTTCTCCAGAAAACAAGATCTAAAACATAAAAGATAAAAAATTACCAAAAAACCTTATAAATTCTAAATCTACATAAACCTGATAAGACCTAGAATTATCTTATAATCCAGATGTAAAACTAAGGCATGTATATTGTATTCAAAAACCTCGATTCTTGAGATTTTCACGACAAAAACATCAACTTGGGTCTGATTTCTTCGCTTTGGATCCGATTTGGTTTTTCGCTTAAGTTTGCGATTTCGCCATAAAAAACAAAGATTCAAAGGCTGAGATGGACAGAGAAAACAAAGGCAAGTTTAGAGAGGAGAGATATAACACCAGGTTAATGCAGAGAGAAGGAGATAGAATGTAGGTGTGGGGAGATGAGAAAAAAAATTGAAGGTGAGAGAGAACCGAGACTTGGTGGCTGAGAGAGGAAGGAACTAGGGTTTGATATTTTATATGGAGATGGGCTGAGAGACAATCTAACGGTTCAATTTGGTTTATGGTTTGTATCTAACGGTTAATATTTATGATCTGTGTGCTTTGTATTGTTTTTTTATGTGCCATTGATTTTAATGATCTAACAGTTTAGATTTTTCCCTTAGTTGGTATTGGATTTTGCCTTAAGAAAACAAATAATCATACTAAATTGAATTATTATCCCAAACAACTAAACCCTATATATACTCCAAAACTTAAACCCCAAATCTCTTACCAATGTCCCCATTTTTAAATAATAATTTTAATTATTTTTAGTAGTAATTAATATTTTCATTTAATCGATATATGCTCCTGTCAATTATCTCATAGCCTCATTTCATAAATTAATTAGGAAATAGCAAAAATTCATATCATAAAACAAATAAACCAATCATATAAATATATACTTGAGAAATTATCTTGAATATTTATAATATAATGAACACAAATGCTAACCAATTAAATAGTTATACTAGCTCTATTGCTCTAAGGTCATTACTTTTGAAACTATACTTGGATTACTTATACAACTATTACTTGCTTAATTAATGTTTTGATTATAGTCATTTACGTGAATTATAGTATAACACTATAATAATATTGATGTGCTATGGGATACGTATACTTTTACTTATCAAGCTATACTTCTTATAGTGTTACGTGTACAACTATCACCCAATTATGTAATAATTAAATTATATCTATTTATCCCCTCAAAAATAAAATTATATCTATTTAAGTGAACTTATTGTGTAACGATATAACTTATATGAAATTCATTGAGTTGATAGTAACTGCTTCTTATAATTTATGTTTATTATTGTTATTGTTTTCATTGTCATCATAGCTATTTATCGCATACACGAGTTGACTAAAAGTAACTGACTAAGTGTACGTCATCATAGCTATTGTTACTAAAACTATTATTATTTGTATTATTACTATTTTTTATCATAGCTTTATGTTATTTATTATTATTATTATTATTATTATTATTATTATTATTATTGCTATTATTATTATTATTATTATTATTAGGAAAAAACTTATTATTATTATTATTATTATCATCTTAAGCATCAATTATATATTTTTTAAATGTTGAATTTCTTAGTTTTTATAATTTGATGTTGATTTTAAGAAACTATGCCTGTGTTGATGTACAACTGTACATATATCATAATGAATAGGAAAATTAGTTTATACTCACATGTGTAGAAAGTTAAGAGAATATAACTTAACGACGATTAATTGGAATGGAGTATTGTTATCCTTAACAAACTTATCGACTTACAATGACATATATTAATCTAATTCAATAACATATTTATAGGTTCAAATTGATTTAACTTAAATACTATTAACTTGAATGCAAGATTGATACTCTCTATGATTCTATCAACTTGTTATAATTAAGTCACTGATTGATGGTACATTCATGTATCTCATTCCATGACAACTTGCATCAATTGAATTAGATGGTTTAGTTATGAGATGAATTTAACTTACAGACTATTAAACTTAAATAAATGATTGTTATCTTCAATTAGTTTATCGACTTACATTGGTTTATTCATATTAATCTTATATGACAACAACTTATTCAACTTGAATTAGATACTTTTAATTTCAAAATTAGTCGAAATTAAATATGATTAAGTTACTTGAATTAGAATATAGCTATGTTGAATCAACTTAATGACTTTTATACATCGTCCATCTCACCAAATAACTATATATTAGTTCAATCACATATGTTTTATATTTCAAAATGCATTTCACATAAAGACGATTAACTCAAATATCATATTGTTATCTTGAATTAACTTAGAGGCTACCATTGGCACATTCGTTATGTACAATAATAAATACTTGTATTATTTAAGTAGATGTTTTTTGTTTCAATTTTCATTATACATTGGAAGACAATTAGCCTAATGATTAACCACTTACATTAACTGATCTATAAACTAATTCATCATTATCAATCATCATCTTAATCTTTGACCACAACCAATCACCAATTCATCATTGATAGTTACACGTTGAAAAACTATAGAATAATGAAAAAATTGAAATTGAATTTTTCAATGTCAGCCAAATGTCGAACCTTTAATAAATAGTTTTACTGAAAATATGGTAACTTCAAAACGCGCTTTCATAGACAAATATAGATACGTCTCTTGGTGCTATCGTTGTGTTCAACAAGTTTAACCTATGTGATAAAAGTCCAACCGAGTTGGCATTTCCTACAATGAATAATGAATTGACCCGAAGCGAGACCCGAAGTGAAAAGATGTACGCGGTACAAACAATATCAAGTTTCACGTGAGTCGATGCGAATTTCCTTAAGAAACTGAAATTAATTGAACCCGAACTGAAAATAATTGTTTAACCAATAGTAATCGGTAAAAAGTCAACTGTTTAAACCAAAACTGTATGGGTCAAACCAAAAGACAACTGTAAACTGAACCGAACTTAACTGAAAATCGAATTAACTGTATGGATTGAAACTGAAACCGAAAAAGTTTAAACTGAATCAATTAAGCTCGGATAAACGAACTGAATTAACTGAACTGAAGTCAACTGAACTGTTTGATTTAAACCAGAACTGAACTGGTTAACTGAATTGACACCACTAAATGTACCTCAATAAAAAGAAGAGAACTGAAACTAAGTTGTGCTACTTAAAATTCGTCGCTATACAATGAACTATTGCATGGTGTACAACTTTCAACAAGCTAGCTTGAAAATGAGGAGCAAACGTTAGGAAGTGAAATCCATCGTTGAAGGAAAATCATAGAGTACGAGACTACAGAAATAGTTTCGGTTTTGTTGGGTCCCAACTCCCAATCACATCCTCATATTGTAAAAAAAATCAAATTTGTGGTTGCTGAGGATAGCTAATAAAAAGGATTAGTTAATTTATTCTCATTAATACGTAAATGATTCTTATAGGATGACAACGTATATAGTATATATTTTAGGTTAGATTTCTCTAAACGTTTGTGGTCCAAAAGGTCCAACTACAAAGCCTTCAATCAAGCCACACAATAGTAAAATTTTACAACGTTATAAAGACTAAATGACGAAAAATTAAATGTTTCTTTGATTAATATTGGGTCCCATGGATGATAATTGCTACGACTTGAAAATAAAAATAAACATAAATATAAAAAAAGTAACAAAATAACCTTCATCTAAGTTATTAGAAAAATCAAAAATGATATCTTTCGTGTATTTTGCTGTTATATCTGATTTTCTTCAACACTGGCAGACACAAATTGGTTGACCTCTGTCCCCTCAACTGTCGTAGGGATTTTTCTTTTGTTGAATTATTTAAATGTAAGCATTTTAATTCTTAGGGTTCAAGTAATAGTCATCTTGGTATTAATACGAAGTAATTATTTTGGTACCAACTAGACCTGGATATAGGTCGCACCGGGGCCGAGCCTGAAATTCCAGATTTTATCCATGACCCGCCCCAAGCCCATGGCCCGCGGGCCGGACTCGTGCCTCCTGCAGGTTGGCCCGTGTTTTATGTTTTTTTTTTGGATTTTTGGCAGTTTTAGGTTAAAAAACAAAGGAAAGGTGCCACGGGCCATCTAGGCGAACTCGTGCCGGTGCGGGCCTGAAATAAAATTTCTTGACCGCGACAGGCCCGCGGCCCATGTAGCGGACAACGGGCTAGGTCGAGCCCAAATCTTGCCGGCATGGTCCGCGTGCTGGCCCGGCCCATGCCCACCTATAGTACCAACTAAGAATGTGCATCGGCCCAGAACGGGATCGGACCGGAACCAGAACAAGTTGAACCAGAATCTGCAACTTTT
The DNA here is from genome assembly GCF_026745355.1 of Beta vulgaris subsp. vulgaris. Lineage (NCBI taxonomy): Eukaryota > Viridiplantae > Streptophyta > Magnoliopsida > Caryophyllales > Amaranthaceae > Beta > Beta vulgaris. The sequence goes on from NC_079208.1 coordinate 9,623,005, forward strand.
TTGGATCGAGATCAGATATCTGGCCGGAATTTTTCCGATTCAGCCCGGTTTTGGACCTATTGGATCGGAATTTGCATTTTTTAAAAAGAATTTTTTTTTATTTAGATTTATGCATATTTACAAATTACATATATTAAAATTTAATAATTTTAACAACAATAATCTTAAAGTTAATAAAGAGTAGGTTTTTAGCTTTCTAAGTTTATAATTTTGAATTTTTTTAACCTTTTAACTAATTTTTTTACTTAAAAAAACAGAAATTTCGGTCCACCGATCTGGATCGGAATTTTTCGGGTTTGGACCAAACGAGACTAGAAACCCGAAATCATGATTTTCGACGGACCGGGGAACGAAACAGAATCTGCGGTCCATTCCGATCCATATTCTGGTCAGTCCAGATTATGATCGGACCCGATCCTTTGCACACCCAAAGTACCAACTTACCATGATTTGATAATAAACTAGTTATTAGGCCCGGGCTATGCCCCGGGTAAGAAAAATTTCATTTATTAATATTGTAGTTTGATATGATAGCACTAAATACAACTTGGTCTAATGGTTAAAACTTTAGTTCATGAACTTGAGGTCACGGGATCAAAACCTATACTATGCAATTTCTAATTTTTTTATTGTACATGGATTACATGAACTAAAACTCCCTAGGGAGAGCGCCACGTGGCACCGTTTCTGGTTTACGCACGCCTTTTAATATATTAGTACTAGCCTTTTGTGCACGCGATGTGTGCGATGATATTTTTAGGCCTAATACTAAGTAGTAAAAAAACTGAAAATGCAAGTTAGTATTTTAGTTCACCTCCATTTTGTGAATAAGATTCTTTCATTTTCTTTTAATGTTGTTATTCATTTTTGTGATTTTGAATACTTTTTTGGTTCTCAAATCTTATATGCGCATGTTTTTTTTAATCAGTATGATGTTCTTTACTAAATATCTTCTTGTTCTTTTTTTTGGTTTTATTCATTTTTGTAATTTATAATAGTTTTTGATATGGATTTCAGTAATTTCTTTATGATTCCAAAATTGTAACCGAAAAGTATAAGACAATTTATGTTTTTTTTTCCTTGTCTAACTTCTAAATTCTGATTTCACAAATTGATATTTAAAAATTTTCATCATTATAAATGTTCACACTTTGAGTTTCAATTATATTTGAAATGAAATTTTAAATTTTCCATACACAATTTGATTTTGCATAAAATGGTCATTTTAATTTGTCTCCTTTTCTAAATTTTAACACTTTGAGTTTCAATTATATTTGAAATGAAATTTTAAGTTTTTCATACACAATTTGATTTCGCATAAAATGGTCATTTTTTATTTTTCTCCTTTTCTAAATTTTAACACTTTGAGTTTCAATTATGGGTGAAATGATATTTTAAATTTTTCATACACAATCTGATTTCGCAAATTAATATAATTTTTTTTTCTGAAAATAGATTTTTGCAAAAGTTGTTCGCAAAAAGGTTTGATATTGTTTGTTTTTCAAAATTTGTTTCTGAACATGGATATTTTGCAAAAGTTTTGGGCAAAAATTTATATTGGAATTTTAAAAAGAGAACTAAATTTGTAACTTCTTCATCAGTGTCGTAAATGAATCAAATTTCATACACATCTTGTTTTCAGATTTTATATGAAAATGAATCAAATTTAAGTCTAATCATATAAAGCCATTTTCAACTAATTTCTATTATCTCCATTTTTTCAACTACATAACAACCGACTAATGTGAAATAACTTCGAAGATTAAAAGAATTATGTACCTGTTTGAAAGTTCGCAAATCCCCATGGACGAATGTGTGGTATCACTGTCAAAATCTTATGTTTTTCTCAGATTTGTGTTTATAGGTAATTTTTGTGAGTATGTAACTGTGAATGGTTATTGAGAACAATGATTTGTAAGTGAATTTTGTGAATGTTTTTGTATGTATTGACGTCATAGTATATTAGTTTTAGTTTGTAAGTTAATTTTTAGTTTTTGTAAAGTTTCCTGATCATTTGAGTGATTTGCGTGATTTTTACAATGTGATTTTCTCAATTCTATGAGTGATTTGTAAATTTTTCTCATATAAGTGATTTATGAGTGATTCTTGAAATTAATTTCTGGTGGCTTTGTTTGACCCCCATTTTGGTATTGAGATTCCTTTTGTAATTTAGAAAGAGAAGGGGGGTAAAATAGTCAGTTCAAAAGAGGACACCATTGCTCCCCCTTCCCTTATGTAATAGAGATAGATTACATTTATTTTGAGACCTCTAACCTAGAAATTACTTTGGTACCCTTGTTGAAGTCTAATTTGAACTCCAACAATGAGTTACCAAAGCTTTCTATTCCTTCTTATAATCTTTCGAAAAACTCTTGGCGTTTCACTATTGGAATCCACAATAGGGGTATTTAAGTAATTTTATAGACTGGAGGTATCAAAGTAAAATATAAACTGGTATCAAAGAACGGTCAAATTAGTACTAAAGTTATACTTTATTTGATATTGATATCACAATGAATATTTATGTATGAAACTTTACAATGATTTAGTACTAACTTATATTTACTTGTTACTCAAACTAATGAAATTATATTGATCCCTTGTTGAAGTCCGTTTTAGACTTCAACAATGAAATGCCGGTGATGGTGCTACCTCACCAAAAAAAATAAGATCTATTTTTTTTTTCTTTTCTAAGCTTCAACAGGTTTACTTATATGATAATTATATTCCGCATCTAAATTATACATTTGCTTCAGTGGAGCCAATGGTACTTGCAGGACCCCAAACAGTTACTCACTCTGTTTCTTTTTAATGTTAGATTTTTATTTCAAATCAGACTATAAACTTTAATCGATTATCTTGATTTTTTTACAAAAAAAAATATAGTAATTTTCGAAAATCTTTTCTAAAAGTGCCAGCTCATTCACCAAGTAGAGTAACTACTACCCAAACCTATTACCCTACTTAGTAGTTTTCATAATATGTAATCAACTGGTTCCATATTCAAAACCCTACTCTTTCACACTTAAGAACAACACAAACAATCTCACTAGAAATATCATACGCAAATATTACATGAAGACCTAAGATGAATCAATTAAAGAATCCTAAACTATCTTCACGCACTTCAATCCTTGAAACTTCCCTTGAATCAACGATGAGGAACTTTAATTTGTCTTTTCTTGAACAACTTCGAAAAGGCTTCTAAGTTTCGATTCTTGGAACAACCTATTTGCTACACAAGGACACATCATAGCATAGCAAATATTCTTTTGAATGTTTCATTGAACAATCGAAATGGTTGGATACTCAGCTGTTTCCTAAAAACCTAGAATTAAGCACCTGTAATAACAATTGTTCCCTATAACGATTTGTCATCATTCAAGAGTCAAGACCTAAGGGACTCCACAGGAGCCACTTACTTTCAAATTCAGTGATTTTTACTAATAAAAAATCGAATAAATTAAACTTGAGACAGATCCAATGCGACCCAAAGGGATTGTCCCAAAAATAAGTAGACCTTAAGCACATCTAATCTAACGTGACATGTCCCGTACCCGACTTGAATGCCTCGTTCACCACCTCGGACGCAAAAACTTGTTCTAAAATTATATGTCTGGAAGAAATAAGAAGGGTATTAGGAGACGAAATAATATTTTGGTTGAACTCGGAAATATCCATATGATGTACCTTTTGGTTACATTCTTCTCCCTAGTCCCTCACCTTTTCTATTCTTCTATGATACTTTCATCTCCCTATCTCATATTTTTTTTAAAATTGTTTTTAGTTACTGTGAAAAAAAAAAGTACGTAGATTAATTTGAAATGGAGGGATTATACGATACCACAATCATTATGATGGTAATATTTTGTAATATCTATACTAATATATTAAAAGGCGTGCGTAAACGAAGAACGGGGCCACGTGGTGCTGTTCCTAGGGAGTTTTAGTCCATGTAATCCATGTACAATAAAAAAAAAATTAAAAATTGCATAGTATAGGTTTTGATCCCATGCCCTCAAGTTCATGTACTAAAGTTTTAACCACTAGACAAAAGTTGTATTTAGTGTTATCATATCAAAGTACAATTTTAATAAATGAAAATTTTCCTTACTCGGGACATAGCCCGGTTTTCTTACTCGGGACATAGCCCGGGCCTAATAACTAGTTATTATGTTAAATCTTGTGATTTTGTTTTGAAATTGGTGAATAAAGACATATTTTTGTTTTAAACTTTGTGAAAGGAATTTTTTTATAGCAAGAAAACACTTTATAAGACATTTTTTTTTATCAAATTACCCAACATATTGCAGAATTTTGGCTAACAGCTCTAAATTCTGGTCCCTAACCCTTGTATTACTTTCCATGTGAAAGTAATTCACATTTATAGAACCTTAAAATCTCACAAGATAAACCCCATCAAACCAAAAGTATGCTAACCAGTAACCACCCCTTTGTCTTTTTACTCTCAATTAGGCCTACATACAAACGAGATGAGTACTCGAGTTCCAGCTTGTTCGTGCAAAGTTTGATAAAAAAATTAGGGTTTTTGTCGAAAAGGACCTAATAAAATAAAACATACCTTGGATTATTTGATGAAGGTTGCAGGATAAGATCGAATAGGTTGATGCTTCCCTTCAATGGAGATTGCGCTGTTGGGAGGAAAGTGTGAGAATTCAATATGTTTGGGTTAGTTAAAATAGGAACAAAACATTAAGGAGTCAATTAGGGGTTAAAAAAAAGGTCAACATCGGTAAATGGTAAATTTGGCCGCAAATTCATAAAGTGGTTCCTGTTCACAATCGGAAGTATTTTATTAGGTCCTTTTTGACAAAAAAATTTATTAGGTTCTTCCCCACAAAACTTGTATTTTATTAGGTCCTTTTTGACAAGAAAACCCAAAAAATTATTAGTGTTTGAGCTAACTCGAACTGAAACAAGCTTTCATAAATTCTTATTCAAGCTTTTTTTATTAAGCATTTGGCTTGTTCGAGCTTTTATTCGTGAATCTATTCATTTGAATTTTGAATTCGAACTCTAGCTTAAACGAGCAAAAATCGAGCTTCATTCAATAATCAAGCCTAAGTTAACTTCTAAATGGATAATATAGTTCTTTAAAGTTCGCATCAACATAGGTTGTGTTTTTAAAGTTTCAATATCTTGTGAAAGATTTATAAAGGTGCTAGAGAAAAATTTAATATTTTCATGATTCTTCGAGTTTGAACAAGTTTTTATAGTCATGTAAAGTTAAGAGATGAACTTTGCTAGAGTTGTAAACTTCGAATCCTCCACTAAAAATTGAAAAATAAGGAGTGGGAAGGTGAGGAAAGGTCATAGCATCTCATCAGGTAGAAGAAAAAAAGCATATTATGGCTATGTTTAGTTCATCTGAACTTATCTGATCTGAACTTATTTTTTCTGATCTGATCTGATTTGAACTTATTTTTTCTGATCTGATCTGATCTGATCTGAACTGATTTGATCTGATCTGAACTGATATAATTTACAAGATTTTATCTTTTATAAAATATATTATTACTATTATATTATTAATTTGTAAATCATTATTATGCAATACATTATAAGATCTTCTTTATAGTATTACTATTATTATCATTTTATTTCTATTACAACTTTTACACAACTTTTATTATTGATAATAATAATTATTATTATCATTATTATAAGAACAACAATAATTATTATAATTATTATTATTACTAAAAATAATTATATAACTCAAGTCATTAATTTATAAGAGTACTTATACAATGTTTCACACTTTTCCTTAAAAAAATTGTTTCACACTTGAGAAGTCGGCAAACTCAACATTTTTTCCATATAAAATAAAATAAGATATACAAACAACTATGACTTGAGCAAAAAAGAAATAAATATTGTGCAACTTCAAATAGCTAGAGTGATTTGAAATTCGGTAGGAAGAGGTATACCGAATCTAAATTTATAATTTGTATCTCACACTTAGCTTATTTTGAAATGTAATCCGAACTTAGTAGTTTCGTTGTCATGAATTTGAGTTATCATATTTTATATATTTCTAATTTTTGCGTCAATCTTATGTTCTTAACACGTGGCTTTTAATTTTCTATTACTTAATAACAACAAAATAACTTAATATAATGATAACAATGACATTTACAATGGTAACAACAAGATTAATAATAATTACCAATATTAATAATTAATAAGTATAACAACAACAACAATAATAATTCTTTTGAACAAATGTACTAGTAAATAATAATACTCCCTTTGTATTTTTTATCTTTCTCACTTAGAATCTTGACACTATTCACAATTAGAGAGAATCTTTTAGATTTTTCTCAATATATAAGAAAAAATATAGTCATGGTCTTGTTTGATTCGTCTCATTGAGTACTTTATTAATATTCAATTATTATAATTTTTACTAATATGTAATGAAAGATATTTAATAATAATGAGTTTTTAAATATAAGCATGATCTGATCTGGTCTGGTCTGATCTGATCTGAACTTATTTTTCTGATCTAATCTGATCTGAACTTATTTTTTCTGAACTGATCTGATCTGATTAGATCTGAAATAAGCAAAAATAAGCAAGGTAAACTAAACATAGCCTAAGAATTATGCAATGTGCATCAATTGCACGCACTGGCGAAATGAGAAATAGGAAAGATCGATCACTAAAACTTTGACTTTTTGGTTTGAATTTGGAGGCTTTTTTTTTAAGGAAAAAAAAAATTCACCTAAGGTGCACCTATTGATATATACTACCTCCGTTTCATATTAATAGTTACACTTTCACTTTTGACACTATTCACAAATTTTCCTTTGACTATCATTTGTGAGTTATGGTTAAGAGAAAATATAGTTATGTTGGATCTTGTTTGATTCGTCTTGATATGTAGTTTTAGAATATCGACTTTTTATATCTTTTACAAATACAAAGTTAGAGATATAAAGGCTCAAAGTAGTGCATCGACATGCGTGAAAAGCGTAAGTGTAACTATTAATTTGAAACGGAGGTAGTATATTTTTTTGTTGACAATGATTGATATATTAGTGAATAAGTTGTTTCACAAAACTTCCTTTTTATATCAATAATTATATTTAGATTATCATTTATTTTCGTAATTCTTTATTAGTTCTACAATAAAGGAACTTATAAACATATACTCCCTATAAAGTCCCTATATTTATTTGTTCTACCGTAACCACTGTCTACGTCCATCTATTTTTTGTTCTACCAACTTAGTTTACTATATTTTATTTTTATTGGTGATACTTTTCTTACGTATCTCCCTATCTTACTCCAGTTTTTTCTTGGTTTTTGTTTTCTCCTTTGAAAAGTAGAAATACCACACTTGAACGCTGTTGTTCATGATATTTTTTTTCAAAGGAGTTATTCATGATATTTTTTTTTTCAAAGGAGTTATTCATGATATTTGATGTTACAATAAAGGCGTAAAACAATTATTCCCGATCCTGACATTTTATGGGTCCTAGGAGAAATGGGATCAATGGGCCCCTTTTGTGATTCTAGTAACTCTTGTGTGTTCGTTTTTTTTTTCCTTTTTTCATCATAACCAGATAGATGTTTTTTCGGTAACATTATATGAATAGTAAGTAGAGAATATAAAATAATGTCACCTGTTTTATGATGTAAGAAAACGAAAGACGCTTGAATTTTCAGCATCAACGGTAGAGATGAAAATCTGGAAAAGAAATTTCAAAAACAAGTTTCATTCATTTTAAATTAAATTCATCTAAAAAAACGAAAATTAGGAAGAACACAAAAAACATACCCTGTATATAATTAAAGTCCCCAGAATTTCAGATTTTCCCCCCTTCGATTCTTTGTCTGCAAGAAGTAGAAATTCACCAGGGAAACACAGGAGTGAAATTTGAATAGAGAAATACCCAAGTTTTGCCACAATTATCAAAATTTCGAACCCAATAATTGTGAGACAAACTAGAAGAAAGAATGGAAATTGGTGAGATTTAGAGTTCATGGAAGGACCTTTATTTATTTGCAATATTAAATCCGTTAGAAATTTCAATATAAAATAGCCGTTTATGGGGCAAATCATCTTCAAATGTGAAGATTAATTAGGGATTGAGTGATTAATCGAGGATGAAAATTTTTAGAATATAGAAAACTAAAAAAAAGGGATTAAGTTCAAGAATTTATTTTAATCTTGGAAAATTTCCAAAATTTAATTTAGAAATTGGAGAATATGGAAACTTTGAGAGTTTTGAGGAGTATGGAATTGTTAAAAAAAACTGATATGAACCGGTGCATACTGACTTAGTGTGCACCCGATCCACTCACTTGAGTTATAACCATTACAACTCTCAGTTTTTTCCGCGTTCAGTCTTCCACTCTTTCTTCTTTCTCCTTTGATAACTTCTCTCTCCTTCTCTCTCCTATGATGACTTCTTCTAACTTCTTTCTCTTATAACTTCTGCATTTTCTCTCTCATGAATCAACTTCTTCATTTTCTCTCTCATAACTTCTTCATTTTCTCTCTGTTCAAGTTCGTACTATTTCTTTCAGTTTTTTTCGTTCATTTCTGGTTAATTTTGAAATAATATAGTGTAATTTGAAATAATAAAGTGTATTTTGAAACGATATAGTGTATTTTGACATGATAGTGTTTTGCTGAGTTTTTTGACATGTGTTTTGCATAGTGTATTTTAAAACAATATAGTGTGTTTTGACATGATAGTGTTTTGCTGTTTTTTGGCATATTAGTGTTGCATGATATAGTGTATATGGACATGATATAATGTGTTTTGACATGATATAGTGTATTTTGAAATGATATACTGTTTTGCTGTGCTTTTTTTTTTTTACATGATAGTGTTGCATGATATACTGTATATGGACATGATATAGTGTGTTTTGACATGATATAGTTGTATGTTTATTATGAACAATTATTTTTGTATTATTGAAGAGAGAAAAAATCACATGTTTGGAAAGTTGGAGTGAGTAGTTTGTAGCGCGTCACGTGCATGAGCCTGGTGCACAATATTTTTAATGTGAACCGGGTCCACGCAAGTCGGATTGATGGAATTGAATGAAGGATGTTATTAAGGAATGTTGAAGAAGATAATGAGTCACCGTAAGTCAGTAATACTCGCACGCATCTTTCCTTTCAACCGCAAGTTTTTTTTTTTTTTAAAAAAAAATTATAGCTTTTAATTAATTTGGACTCCCTTTCCTTGGACCCTAGGCAAACGCCCAATGTTATCAGGATTATTGGGATCCTACTTTGGATCGCCGAGGTTGGTAGAATCGAATCGGTAGGATCGGATCGTAAGATCCTATAATTCGTTAAAATAGAGATAATTATACTAGAATATGGTGAGAACTTCATGTTAAAAATTTACACATATTAATAATGACTTTTTTAATTAGCAAATTGTGAAAGTTTTTCAATACTATAAGATTGAAGTAACATGCGACCAAAATCTAATAGGAGAAATATAATGAAGGTGTTTGGCAATTAGAGTTTGGAGCAAAAAGAGAGGTTTGGACCACTTTTAGAGTTTTGACTAGTAAAAAACTCTAAAAGGGGTGTTTGGTAAAAGAGAGTTTTAGAGAGAGTTTTGGAATGAAAACTCTCAAAATGAAAAAGCTCATATTATGAGCTTTTTCTTTAGAGGATTAGGTAGAAATATGTTCAATGACTTTTTTGCCTCCAATAATAACACTACATATATGTATTAAAATGTCTATAAATATCATTTTACACAAACAAATGGCAATAAGGTTTTAGTAATCAGTTAATTTTTACCAAAAACATTTATAAAAAAAGTTGTCAAATCAGCAGTCAAATCTGCTGAACAAAAAGTTAAAACTCTAACAACAAACTCTAAACTCTAACAGCTAAACTCTAAACTCTATTTGCCAAACAGGGCCAATACGTTAAATTACTCTATGATTTTTATACGGTAGGATCGGATCATAGAGTCGTAGGATCATAAAATCATGTTAAGATCGTACCATGTGATTTTTTGTGGTTGGGTAGGATCGAAAGATAAATTTTAAATCCTACATAGGATCGGGATCGGTGAGGTCCTCCAAAATCGTAAAAATCGTAGGAGCGTAAGATCCGGGTCGGAATTTTAACAACAATGCAAGCTCCCCTCCTGCCCAGCGCCAAGAACGAGTCTGAAAACCATTTTAAAAAAGAGAGATCACATATAAAAGTGTGAATATTAGCTAGTCGTCCCTTGACTTCATTTAATTATTCCTTGGTTTTTTGATCATGTGCTTATTAGCAAATATAGATATGTCTAAGAGGGTTGAGCAATCCTAAAGATTGCTCAAACATTTAGATGATTGGACATTGAGCGTCAAAAAAGTCAAAGCGAAAAGCTAGCCATAATGAAAAACAAGTAACAAAGTGCCAACTTGTATTCACCAAAAAAAAAAAAAAAAAGTGCCAACTTTAGGCAAATCTGATGTGATATTCACTGCGTGGATTCATTTAGGTTTGACAAAAAAGCATGTTTCTTGTAGTACATACTGTTGACTGCACTGTACACTAATAGCCCTGGATGACGATGAAATAGAGGAGGGGAAGAAACAAACTGACTGGGAAATTGGATACAGATTTGGCTGTCACTTTGTTAACATTACCCTCAACATCATCAGTTTATGTGTAATTGTTATCAGTTAATTATATGTAATTGTTATTAATATATGCGTTATTGTTATTAGGTTATATATATTTGTTATTAATTTATTCATATTACATATCAATATATATATATATATATATATATATATATATATATCAATTTTTTCGGTTTATACATATTTCATATTAGTTATAGAATATTTCATATCAGTTACATATATTTTTTATGCATGTTTCATATCAGTTTATACATATTTGTTATAGATTAGTTTATTAACTAATGTAAGAAATCTATAAATAGATAAGAAATATGTTTAAAATAACCCAATTGATAAACAAAACAATATCAGTTTATAATTTAATAAGAAATATATTTCATATCAATTTATATATATATTTTTTGGCAAGTAATTAGTATTAAATATTGAACCAAAAAAGACAATACATCCACCAATGCTACAAAAAACAAAATGGCGAACACTTGCGTACATGAGACGGATCTATTAAGTAATAAGGGGTAGCATATGCTATCCTTGAAAAAAATTTGAAAAAATTGGTTGGGAAAAAGAAAGGAGTAGAAACAGTATATATAAAATAAACCAACAATCTATGATGGTATTGTATGCGTGTCGCAGTGGTTGGTTCATGGTAGACTTGTCAACATATACAATTATGATGTCCTATTTCCCCAAGTTCGATTCCCGTCTAGTATAATTCTTCCAACTGGAGTTGTTCGTTTTTGATTCATCCTTATTTCCCTTTTTTTCTTTTCTGCCTTTTTCTCCTTTTCCTTTTTTTCCCCTTATCTTTTCAATCTTCCTCAAAGTATCAAATACACTTGTAAAATCTAAGTAGTACTACCTCCGTTTCATATTAATAGTTACACTTTCACTTTTGACACTATTCACAAATTTCCCTTTGACTATCATTTGTGAGTTATGCTTAAGAGAAAATATAGTCATGTGGGGTCTTGTTTGATTCATCTTGATATGTAGTTTTAGAATATCGACTTTTTATATTTTTTACAAATACAAAGTTAGAGATATAAAGGCTCAAAGTAGTGCATCGACATGCATGAAAAGTATAAGTGTAACTATTAATTTGAAACGGATGTAGTATATTACAACAAATTTTATCTTAAGGGAAATTCACATTACTATTTAGTACTATAAAAAATAAGGGAAGTCATGGAAGGAATTGTTTAGATAGAGGCATGGTAGTTTTTCTCCTGCTAATGACATTAGTTAACAAAAGTTAACACTTATTAATAAATGGTTTATGATAGTTATGATATTATCAGTTTAAGTGTAGTACTAACAATATAATGAAAAGTTGATATTTTGTTAAAGTTAGTAACATAATAGTACGTTTTCTTACCTTTAGTAGTACAAATTGCACCACTTTCAATACCAATTGAACACAACCCATCAACTAATGTAAAATATTAATAATTTGTATGAATAGAGAAAAATTACCACCAAATAATCCCTTTCGAATAGCCCAAACTTTCAAGTACAATTGAAAAATTAAACAGTCATCGGAGATATTTTCCTATACTAATATCATACCATATTTTTAAAAAAGGGTTATAAGTGTTAAATGTGAATTATGTTTCAATATTATTACCGCTAATTGGTAGCTTTTTTATGCTATCCATGACTAAGAATTCTGATTCCGCCCCTGCTTGCCTAATCTACCATCTAGGAAGGACCATGAAGCCCAATCTTTAGAAGGGAACAAGTCATGAAAGCCTGTAAAATAATCTATCTTTTCATCTTCTATATACATCTACAGGCTACACTAACGGCCCGTTTGGTAGTTGGTTATAAATGGTGGTAATGGGAATGAATTTGTGTGTAAATTTGTGAAAAATATCATTGTCCATTACCATGGTAATGCTAATTTATCCTAAAGTGTCCACTTTCCTTCTTGAATTTTCATTTCCATCCAATACCACCTTGTAGGGTGGTAATGAGTGGTAATGAAAATTGTTTCCCTTGGAGACAAAAACACAAGTTTAAGGGTGAGATTGCTTGTCCATGGAGAAAAAATGCCTCCCCATGGAGATTTTAAGGGTGCTTCCCTAATAAAATTACACTTAAAATTCATTCCCATTACCGCAATTTATTAACGACTACCAAAGGGCCGTAAGAGCAATGAAATTGATAAGAGTATCAGGCTCAACACATTTTCCCTTAAAGACTAACTGATTGCGTTGTGTCCAAATCTGATACGTACACTGCCTCCACAAACAGATACCATCAACCTTGCTTTCATCTTGTTTTCTTCTACATGTATGCGCTGCAACACATACTTCATCAAAAGAAATTCTTCAGTAGCCTTGTATAGGGGTGATATCATACTATTCGTATTCGGCTCGGTGTAAGCTCGACTCGAGATGGCTCGATTCGAGTTCGATTTGGGTCGAGACCTTAACGAGCCCGAACCTGAATCTAGTGGAGTTCGACTCGAAAGTTCACAAACATGTTTCTTTTTTTTTGACAACGAGAACACTTGCATTAATTAAAAAAGGAAGTACAACCTAATGCTAATACAACCAAACATAAAACAAAATTAAACAAACCTAAATGAGCTTTATTAGCTCTTACAAGCTATATAAAACAAAGACAAGTAAAACCGATAAATAGTCGCATGTTAAGGAGCACGTCGCTGGTCAATGATTGTGATGGTGGAGTTAAAGCTCTGATGGATGTTGTCGATAAATGCTTGTCTGATGGAAGTGGTGGGAGAAGTGAATATCGTTCACGATCATGACAACGAACAACCATCGATGAGCTTCACATCTCACCACATGATCAATCCCATCGACCTTATGTCGCCTGGGATTCTGGGCTCATGATCTATTAAAGAGTCATGTTCCTGTGCGACTCATTACTCTCCTTTAGGTAGGAGAAACGCATTTGAGTTGGCACGCTGAAAACCACCAGATGCAACTGGGGTGCCGCCTTCAAATTTGAATTTTTTCAAGGAAAGGGCCATTAAGATTAATGCCAAACTAAAAAGAGAGCTAAATATTTTGAGCTCTCGAACACAACTCCGATTTGTGAAATCGAAAAACACAGGTCCCAACCATGAAAATAAACCTCTCATCACCTCGATCACGCTTACACTTCTCATCCTCTTAAGTCACCTTTTCCTTCATCAAAGATTCCAAACAAAAAATACATATTCTACTGCTACAACATTAAACCACCACCCCTTATCCAACTGGAAAACACTTTTTGATTGACACAGCCAACCACGAACAACAACTTTAGCAACCCGAAAGAAACAACTTACTCCAACTATTTGTAGATTTACCACACATACTAAAAAACAAAACAACATACTTATATCTAACATAACTAGGAGGGGAAGCCCAACAACCAGGGGGGAGGGGGAGGGGAAGCCCAACGACTATGGGGGAAGGAAAGGGGAAGCCAGAAAATCAGGGGGGAGGGGGAAGGGGAAGCCCAAAAATCAGGGGGGAGATGAAAAAGGGAGCCCAACAAACAGGGGAGGGGGAATGGAAAACAACAAACCTACGAGGGAGCGGAAGGGAAAACGCCGAACACTGGACAAGGGGAAGGGAAAACTAACCTAAACAAACCTCGACAGTCGACGCTAGCCTAAAATAGGGGAATGAGAACTAAAATTTTGACGCTAACCTAGACCATGGGACGGGGAAGGGGTAATTTAAAACTAGATACCCCAACGTTAACCTAACGATGAGAATCGGGGTGTAATATCCCGAAAATTCAAACTTGATTAACATTAATAATTAGCATAAATAAATTATTTAAAATTTATTTATTTATTTAATCACTTCTCTAATATATTTGAAAATAAAATAAAATCGAGTATTTAATAAAATAGGCTAAGTTAGATTGGTAACACATTAAAAGAAAGTAGGAAAAGTCACTATTTTAGTATTAGTAAAATAATTAGAAAATTTCCAAAAAAAAGAAATTCACCATCCACACAACCCATCTTCTTCCTCAAGCTCCATGACCTTGCTCCCCAAGGCTTCTAGAACTCCTTGCTCCCCAAGTATACTTCACCATTAATCCACCATTATTTTAATTGAGTTTTGCTCCTAAAATTACTATAAATAGTAAGCTGATTTTACTATTCATCCCCACCCAAAAATCAGGAAACTTTCAACACCACCACCCAAACTCTCTGTTTTTCGGCCACCTTCCGACCACCACCACCGGTCTGCCGCCACTCCTGCGCAGGTAGAACCGCACCTCCGTCCAGCCGCCGCGCCCGCGACACTCCCCCAACCTCTCCTGCCCGCTGCTCTCTTCCCCTCCCCCATCTCGCTGCACCCTCTGCCCCGCCTGGGCTGCTGCCGCGCCGCACCTGCCGCCAGCCACGTCCGCGCCGCCGTCCATCTCGCTGCTGCACCGTCACCCGCTCGCCGGAGCTCCGACCACCTTTCCCCCTTCGTTGCTTTGTGCTGTAACAGTAAGTTACTTGACATAGTTTCCCTCCTATTCTTTAGTTTGAAAAGTATTAGAACTAATTAAGTTACTTAGTTTCCTTGTTACTTTAGGCTTGTTAAATAATTAACTTGACCCATTAATGTGTTGGGCTAATTAACTAAATTAATTAGATTCATAATCTTATTTTTGTGACTTTAAAATCTACATTGTATGTAGTAGACTTAGTTATGTATAAGTGTAGTTTTAATCTTTCAAATTCTAATATAGAAGCTTAGTATGTTTAATAAATCAAGTTGATTGGACTTAGTTAATTAACTTAATATTATAAATTCCATTTTATGAAATAATTATACAACCCAATTATAGTATAATATAGATTATGACATAATCACTAATATTACACCTTTAATATATATAATGGGTATCTTTGGTTAATTAAGTTATAGTTTCATGTTCACATAGATATAACTTAAGTTTATGTATTATAAAGTAATACTAATCAAGTACACTTGGATCTTTAAGTATAATGTTAGTATGCTTAATCTATAATTAATTAGTTATAATCCCACTTGTAGCTTGTTTAAATGACTATCACTTTTTACCTTGTAAATTAAGTAATTCACTTATACAAGGACACTAACTTGTAGGAAATATCACTAATATAAGTTAGAGTTTAACAATGAGTTAAATATATATCACTTTATTATTAAAAGTCTAATTAAAATATGAAAGTTCTATAACCATACCTTCAAGTCATTAAACATGAATTTTCATTAATCTTAGAAGTAATGGTTATTACTAATTAAATAGTTTTACATAAGTTAGTAATCAAGTTACTAAATTCAAGAAGTATAGTTTAAGTAATAAATGGTGATAATAAGGTTTCATAACTATTAATTTCATACACACTCTAGTAATTCATTGACACATGATGGAAATGGATCGTAGAGATTAAATCTAGAATAAAATATTAATAAGTCATCTTTTATTAACCCTTGAATAGATTAGAAAGGAAAAGGGATATTACAAGCCTCCCCCGGCTGTCAAGTATAATAATCGCGACTCGAGGTAACGTCTACTGCTAACACCCGCATTCCCCTTCAAAGTATGTTTTATGATCATGATTAATATTATGTTTTATATATGGATTGCGGGATCGAAATGAAATGTTTTATGATGGTTATGATGATATGATGCTATAAAATGATGATGATGATGTTATGATGAAATTAATGAATATAATTATTCACGATGATGATGATATGCTTAAAACCAATGAAACATGATAAATTCAAGTGAAAGACGGTTCTTGGCAAGTATTCTGTTATCCGGGTCGTGCATGTACCTTCCGGTCGGTTAACCGCCATCCGTTTAGTGAGGGCTATTGTCCTCGGGTGGCACCGTGCAATCTGGGCAAATAACGCCACCTTCCGTTTAGTGAGGGCTTTTGTCCTCGGGTGGCTGCCTTCCGTTTATGATGTTATGATGTTTTGGGGAGACGTCCCTTCCGTTGTACTAGCCAAGTTACCAAAGTAAAATATACATGATGATGAACATGATAAAGAAGATAATGTAACATGAGATGATATGTTTGTGAAATGTTTTACTTATTCTATTCTCCCTGTTTTTAACTAAAATGATGTGAAATGAATTTACGATGTTAGAGTAGTATGTTACTGAGCCTCGGCTCACGACGTTTTGTTTTATGTTTTAGGTACCGATGGTGATAACGGGATGGCGTAGCAGTGAGGATTTAATTAATATCTAGATTATTTAGACTCTCATGGTTTTAATTTAAGTTTATGTCAAAACTCTGATTAGTAACTAAGTTTTTATTAATTAAGACTAATGTTGGACCTATATTATGCTTCATGTTATGAAGTGTTAACGTTTAAGTTTTTGATTTTATGTTGCCTTGTATTTTCCTTATGGAAAGTACGGCGGTAACGCACCGACTATCTAGGTTCCGCTGCTAATAATCGATTAATTAACTTAACAACGATGATTAGAGTTCGGGGCGTTATAGGTTGGTATCAGAGCAACGGTTCTCGATGCCTCAAGTAAAATCTCAAAGGTTCTACTGATTGAGGGTTGCCCATAATTTTTTGATTTGTTTGTATGTTAGATAATATTTGAGTTGGAGTTGGTGGAACTGATTAGTGTTCTGTAAAGTAAAAAAAAAAAACTAGTCATATGTGATATGATATTGATATGGTTTCTCTTATCACTTACAAATAGACTCCAGATCTGCGAATTTATGGAATCGTTTTCTTCTTTTAAATTTATGATTGCAGTTTCTTGTGTTAGACGAAGCAGACAGAGTTCTTGATGTTGGGTTTGAGGAGGAGCTGAGAGTTAAGGTACTAGCTAAGTAGCTATAGCAGTAAAGTAACCAGGATAAATTCTTTGTGGGTGCCCAATTAAGCATTTTTATCAGTCATCTCACTCATACATCGACTTGAAAACTAGCTTATTCTAACTGAGAATTTAGCCTAAACTCCAACAAGTTCTATTATCACTCAACTCACCAAGCTTTTGCACTAAATGCCTATTTCCTCGAACATGGCAAACGAAAGAAACAAATCATCTAAAGAAACATCTAGATTGGAAGTTGTTTTCCCTCATACAGATGTTTGATTCTACTAATCCATGAATATTGCACATGAAAGATACACCTCACTAGAGTTAGTGCAATAATCCATTTCACATGAACCATTTGTCTAATTCTTCTCACACAAATTTGTCATATGATTCATAAATGTTCTATGCTAATTGTTAGTTTTATGCTTGTTGGATGTAGGCTGCTAATAAAGCTTCATCTTCTGGAAATGACAACTCTCGTTAATTATTTAATTAGCTAGTTGGATTTTTGTGGAAAGGTAACATTCCTAGTAGATCTTATTTATTGTTTGTTAAACTAGTATGTTGCATGTTTGTGGCCTTTTTTTTAATTACTTCTGTTGACATTTTTTTTGCCCCTCAGATTAATTTTGGATGCACCAAAACGAAAAAGTGAATGTTGAAGATTTGAGGACATTGGAACTTCTGTTTGGGCACAAGAATGAAGATATATTAAATTTTGTTATTATTTAGTTGGATTATAAATTTTAAAGTTTGTTGTTCTACATACATTGGTTGTACCTTGAGTTTGTCTGAATGAGTTAGACTTTTTGGTGATTTTTAGCTTGAAGATTTTATATAGAGTATTAAACTATAAATTTTTTTCATTAATCAATATATTATATTTTGGTTCACTTGCAAATGTAAAACTAATTTGTAATTTTAGCATTGAGATCATAAATTAACTCTAGCGGCACTTTAAAAGTGCGGAAAGGATTATACGACGCTTTTAGTGGGTCTCCATAGCTAAAGAAAAATAGTAAATTGCATCAGATCTTGTTCAACGCTTTAGGAGCGTAGCTACCTATTACAACGCTAATAAAGTGTCCCTAGCAGCGTGCTTGAAAGCGTTCCGAACTAGCGACGCATTTATCCTAGCTATACCGACGCATAAATAAAGCGTAGCTACAGGGTGTAGCGACACAGGCAAGCGGAGCACTTTTTAGTGCGTTTGTAAAAGTGCTTGCGACGCTTTATAGCGTTGTAGTAGGCTATTTTGATGCGTTGCTGAAAGCCAATTCCATACTAGTGGTTTAAGTTTTTGATTTTATGTTGCCTTGTATTTTCCTTATGGAAAGTACGGTGGTAACGCACCGACTATCTAGGTTCCGCTGCTAATAATCGATTAATTAACTTAACAACGATGATTAGAGGTCGGGCGTTACAGGTTGGTATCAAGAGCAACGGTTCTCGATGCCTCAAGTAAAATCTCAAAGGTTTTACTTAAATTAGCAAATAAATGGTAAAGTAATCTAGTAAAATGAGAGTCATCACCATAAGTATAGGGTTCATATAACATAATAAGATGAATACTAAATGGTGTAGTTAATAAGTGTTTTGAAAATGAAAATGAGTGTGAGTGTTAGGATCGGGGAAGGGAATATTTTTATATTATTTTTAAGATGACGTCTATGCCTCGCTTAACATGTTATGCACATGGAATATGTGATGTTTTAGAACATGGCAACAAGTGGAAGTGGACCTACTAATGGAGGAAGTGGAACCCATGGGCCTGAAGTCACACTTGAAGAAATGAGGCAAAGGCTAGATACCTTGCGAAGTGACCTTGTTTTCGAGGAAACGACTGAAAATGCGAACGGAAATCAGGTGGATATAATGAGGCTGATGATGGAATTCTTGCAAGGAAACCGACCAAGGGCCAAGACGGAGCAGGAAGAATGCTCCAATATGTTCAAAAGGTTTTCTGCTCACAAGCCGCCTACTTATGATGGAAAGCCTGACCCCACCGAGTTTGAGGAATGGTTGAATGGCATGGAGAAACTCTTTGATGCCACCCAGTGTCCCGACAAGTGGAAAGTTAACTTCGCTGTGTTCTACTTGAAAGGGCAAGCTGATCTGTGGTGGAAGACTGCTAAAGAGATGCAGAATCAACCTGGATTTGGATGGGAAGATTTAAAGGAGGCTATGAGAAACCAGTTTTACCCTCAGTCTCTGCAACTCCAGATGGAATCTGAGTTTATCCATCTGAGGCAAAGGGGTATGTCAGTTCTGGAATATGCTGTGAAGTTCAATGAGTTAGCTCGATTTGCTCCTGATCTGGTGTCTACGGATCGTCAAAGGATGAATCGATTTGAAGGAGGTTTGAACCTGGATCTTCAAGAAAGGCTTGCTGCAAATATGAGTAAGTCTTAGCAAGAGCTATATGACCGGGCTATCAATGTTGAAAGGAAAATGAAGCTGCGAAAGGAAGTGTATGAGGGTGGAAAAAGAAAAGCTAAATCTCATGAAAGCCACTCCAACAACAACTTCAACAAAAAGCCAAACACGGGATATTCGGGAAACGATCAGAAGCAAATTCCTCGATGCAACAACTGCGGAAGACAAGGCCACATGACGAATGAATGTCGTAGGGGAACTGGTCAGTGTTATCGATGTGGTAAACCAGGTCATATGATTAAAAATTGTCCAGTTCCAGATTGGCGAAGTGGAAATGTTGCGAATCATGGTCAAAGAAACGGCCAGAACTCTGGCTATGGTGGAAATGCAGGCAACGCAAATAACAACCCTCCACGTGGACCCCCGCAGGCTGGAAGAGTCTTTATGATGCAGCGTGATGAAGCAGAGGCAGATGATATTGTCATTACTGGTACTTTCCCTGTCAACTCTGTACCTGCTTATGTCCTTTTCGATTCTGGAGCTTCCCATCCGTTTATATCTAGTGCATTTTCTAGAAGCTTGAATGCAAAACCATGCTCTGAATTCTCTGCCATGTCTGTCACCATCCCTAATGGTGAATCCATCTTATGTGATGTCATGTATAGAAATTGTCCTATTCTTATAGGGGGATGTGAATTTCAAGTTAGACCTCATTCAATTTGAACTAACCGACTTTGATGTGATATCGGGAATGAATTGGTTGTCGAAGTACAAAGCAGACATAAATTGCCTTAACCATGAAATAACCCTGGAAGCCAGATGGGTGTAAGGTTTCTTATCGAAGAAGAAAAGTCCAACCCAAACCTGAAATCATCTCATCCTTGAAAGCCTTCAAGTTACTTTCAAAGGGTCATTACGGATACCTATGTAGTGTGGTAGACCTAACCAAACCTGAACCCTCGTTATCCGATATTCCATAGTTTGTGAGTACCCTGATGTATTTCCGGAAGAGATACCTGGCATGCCACCAGAAAGAGAAATAGATTTCAGCATTGACCTCGTTCCTGGATCTGCTCCTATCTCCAAGGCACCTTATCGAATGGCACCTGCTGAGTTACAAGAACTGAAAAAGCAACTAGATGAATTACTCGTGAAGGGGTATATTCGACCTAGTGTGTCGCCATGGGGTGCACCAGTTCTATTTGTCAAGAAGAAAGATGGAAGCATGAGGTTGTGCATTGATTATCGAGAGTTGAACAAGATCACCATCAAGAATAAATATCCATTGCCTCGTATTGATGATCTTTTCGACCAACTTCGAGGTGCAACTATCTTCCAAGATTGATTTAAGATCTGGATATCATCAACTCCGCATAAAGCCAGAAGATATTTCAAAAACTGCTTTCAGGACCCGATATGGTCATTATGAATTACAGTAATGCCATTTGGGTTAACCAATGCCCCTGCTGTCTTCATGGATCTGATGAACCGAGTATTTAAATCATACCTCGATAAGTTTGTGGTTGTATTCATCGATGATATCTTGGTGTTTTCAAGAAACTTGATTGAGCATGAAGAACATTTGAGGAAGGTGTTAGAAGTGTTGAGAGAAAGGAAGTTGTATGCGAAGTTGAAGAAATGTGAGTTCTGGTTGAAAGAAGTTGCCTTTCTAGGGCACATCATTTCAGATACTGGAGTCTCGGTTGATCCACAAAAGATAAGAGCTATCATGGAATGGCCTAGACCCACTAATGTTCCTGAAGTTCGGAGTTTATGGGTTTAGCTGGATATTATAGAAGATTTGTCCAAGATTTCTCCAAGATAGCCATGCCTATAACTCGATTGGTAAAGAAGACGGTTAAGTTTGTTGGAGTGATGAATGTGAAGCAGCTTTTCAAGAGTTGAAGAAGCGTCTCACCACTGCTCCTGTTCTTACTCTCCCTTCGGAACTGATGGATTTGTTGTGTACAGCGATGCCTCTAAGCATGGATTAGGTGTGTGTTGATGCAGAACGATAAAGTTATAGCATATGCTTCCCGTCAACTCAAGCCTCATGAACAAAACTACCCAACCCATGACCTTGAACTAGCCGCAGTTGTGTTTGCTCTCAAAATATGGAGACACTATCTCTATGGTGTTCCGTGTAAGATCTTCACCGACCACAAAAGCCTTAAATACATTTTTACCCAAAAGGAATTGAACTTGAGGCAGCGTAGATGGCTTGAACTCCTAAAGATTATGATGTCGAGATCCTATATCACCCAGGCAAAGCTAATGTCGTAGCTGATGCTTTAAGCCGCAAATCCTACCTAAACACAACCTTAACCTTGCCGAAAGAAATCAATGATGATTTGATGAAGATGAAAGTGGAGATCATGCAACCGAAAATAGAAGCACAATTGTATGCATTGGAGTTGAGGCCGACTTTGTTGGAAGAAATAAAAGAGGCGCAAGATGGAGACTTGGAGTTGCAAAAGATAAAGAGTGATGTGAAGAAGGGAAAATCACCGGGATTCGTGATCCAAGATGATGGCACGTTGAGATTTCAGGGTAGAACATGTGTTCCAGATAAGGAGGCATTAAAAGAGAATTCTGGAAGAAGCTCACAACAGTCCTTTTTCTATTCACCCTGGAGGAAACAAGTTATACAAAGATCTGAAACAGAATTTTTGGTGGAGTAATATGAAGCAGGATGTTGCTGAATATGTACAAGGTGTCTGACGTGCCAGAGGATCAAGATAGAGCACCAGAGACCTGCAGGATTATTGCAGCCTTTGGATGTTCCAACATGGAAATGGGATTCGATTTCTATGGATTTTATTGTTGGGTTACCACCATCATCCCGAGGTATGAATAGCATTTGGGTGATCGTGGACAGG
This sequence comes from Beta vulgaris subsp. vulgaris, assembly GCF_026745355.1. Lineage (NCBI taxonomy): Eukaryota > Viridiplantae > Streptophyta > Magnoliopsida > Caryophyllales > Amaranthaceae > Beta > Beta vulgaris. The sequence continues at coordinate 9,645,723 of NC_079208.1, forward strand.
TTGACTAAATCGGCACATTTCTTGGCGATCAGAAATAATTGGAGCCTAGACAAGCTAGCAGAGTTATATGTGAGCACGATAGTCAGATTACATGGTGTTCCAAGTTCTATTGTATCTGATCGAGACTCGAGGTTTCAAGCGAAATTTTGGAAGGAGTTACAGAAAGCTTTTGGTACTAAACTCGATTTCAGCACCGCCTTTCACCCAGCAACCGATGGTCAAACCGAGCGAACAATTCAGACCCTCGAAGATATGCTAAGAGCATGTGTGTTGGATTTCCATGGAAGTTGGGAGAAATACTTGCCATTGGTGGAGTTTTCCTATAACAACAGCTATCAGGCTAGCATCAAGATGGCACCATATGAAGCACTTTATGGAGAAGGTGTAGAACACCTCTTTGTTGGAGTGACATCGACGAAGCACGAATGATTGGGCCTGACTTGATACAAGAAACGACAGAAAAAGTACGACTTATTCAAGCTAGGATCAAGACCGCGCAAAGTAGACAAAAGAGCTATGCGGATCGTCGAAGAAGGCCACTAGAATTTATGGTGGGTGATCATGTCTTTCTGAAAGTTTCCCTAGCAAAGGTGTCATGAGATTTGGACAGTCTGGTAAGCTGACCCGAGTATATTGGTCCGTACGAAATCCTGGAGCGAGTCAATAGAAGTGGCGTATCGATTAGCTTTACCCACAGACTTGGATCGAGTGCATAACGTCTTCCATATATCGATGTTAGGAAGTATATTTCTGATCCAAGCACGTAATTAGGCACGAGCCCTTGCAATTGAGGAACGATCTATCCTATGAAGAGAAACGATTGAAATTCTCGATCGTAGAGAAAAGCAGCTCAGGAATAAGACAATCCATATGGTCAAAGTTTTATGGGCTAACCATTCATCGTCTGAGGCCACGTGGGAAGTAGAAGACCAAATGAAAGCAAGATACCCCCATCTATTTGCTTAGATGATTTGATGTAAACTTTTGTTTTGATATGTGAATGAAATACATGATTTTGAAATATGTGATTGAGCAAGTTTGATGTTTGAATCTTCATATCATATGAGCAAGTTTCGAGGACGAAACTTATTCTAAGGGGTGAGGATGTAATATCCCGAAAATTCAAACTTGATTAACATTAATAATTAGCTTAAATAAATTATTTAAAATTTATTTATTTACTTAATCACTTCTCTAATATATTTGAAAATAAAATAAAATCGAGTATTTAATAAAATAAGCTAAGTTAGATTGGTAACACATTAAAAGAAAGTAGGAAAAGTCATTATTTTAGTATTAGTAAAATAATTAGAAAATTTCCAAAAAAAGAAATTCACCATCCACACAACCCATCTTCTTCCTCAAGCTCCATGACCTTGCTCCCCAAGCTTCTAAGAACTCCTTGCTCCCCAAGTATACTTCACCATTAATCCACCTTATTTTAATTGAGTTTGCTTCCTAAAATTACTATAAATAGTAAGCTGATTTACTATTCATCTCCACCCAAAAATCAGAAAACTTTCAACACCACCACCCAAACTCTCTTTTTTCCGGCCACCTTCCGACCACCACACCGGTCTGCCGCCACTCCTGCGCAGGTAGAACCGCACCTCTCGTCCAGCCGCCGCGCCGCGACACTCCCCCAACCTCTCCTGCTGCTCTCTCTCCCTCCCCCATCTCGCTGCACCCTCTGCCCCGCCTGGGCTGCTGCCGCGCCACCTGCCGCCAGCCACGTCCGCACCGCCGTCCATCTCGCTGCTGCACCGTCACCCGCTCGCCGGAGCTCCGACCACCTTTTCCCCCTTCGTTGCTTTGTGCTGTAACAGTAAGTTACTTGACATAGTTTCCCTCCTATTCTTAGTTTGAAAAGTATTTAGAACTAATTAAGTTACTTAGTTTCTTGTTACTTTAGGCTTGTTAAATAATTAACTTGACCCATTAATGTGTTGGGCTAATTAACTAAATTAATTAGATTCATATCTTGTTTTTGTGACTTTAAAATCTACATTGTATGTAGTAGACTTAGTTATGTATAAGTGTAGTTTTAATCTTTCAAATTCTAATATAGAAGCTTAGTATTTAATAAATCAAGTTGATTGGACTTAGTTAATTAACTTAATATTATAAATTCCATTTTATGAATAATTATACAACCAATTATAGTATAATATAGATTATGACATAATCACTAATATTACACCTTTAATATATATAATGGGTATCTTTGGTTAATTAAGTTATAGTTTCATGTTCACATAGATATAACTTAAGTTTATGTATTATAAAGAAATACTAATAAGTACACTTGGATCTTTAATATAAATTAGTAAGCTTAATCTATAATTAATTATATATCCCACTTTTAGCTTGATTAAATGACTATCACTTTTTAACGTTGTAAATTAAGTAAGTCACTTATACAAGGACACTAACTTGTAGGAATATCACTAATAGTAAGTTAGAGTTTAACAATGAGAAATATATATCACTTTATTATTAAAGTCTAATTAAAATATGGAAAGTTCTATAACCATACCTTCAATCATTAAACATGAATTCATAATCTTAGAAGTAATGGTTATTACTAATTAAATAGTTTTACATAATTAGTAATCAAGTTACTAAATTCAAGAAGTATAGTTTAAGTAATAATGTATAATAAGGTTTCATAACTATTAATTTCATCACACTCTAGTAATTCATAGACACATGATGGAAATGGATCGATAGATTAAATCTAGAATAAATATTAATAAGTCATCTTTTATTACCTTGAATAGATTAGAAAGGAAAAGGGATATTACAAGCCTCCCCCGGCTGTCAAGTATAATAATCGCGACTCGAGGTAACGTCTACTGCTAACACCCGCATTCCCCTTCAAAGTATGTTTTATGATCATGATTAATATTATTTTTATATATGGATTGCGGGATCGAAATGAAATGTTTTATGATGGTTATGATGATATGATGCTAATAATGATGATGTATGATGAATTAATGAATATAATTTTCACGATGATGATGATATGCTTAAAACCAATGAAACATGATAAATTCAAGTGAAAGACGGTTCTTGGCAAGTATTCTGTTATCCCGGGTCTGCACGTACCTTCCGGCCGGTTAACCACCTTCCGTTTAGTGAGGGCTATTGTCCTCGGGTGGCACCGGCAATCTGGGCAAATAACGCCACCTTCCGTTTAGTGAGGGCTTTTGTCCTCGGGTGGCTGCCTTCCGTTTATGATGTTATGATGTTTTGGGGAGACGTCCCTTCCGTTGTACTAGCCAAGTTACCAAAGTAAAATATACATGATGATGAACATGATAAAGAAGATAATGTAACATGAATGATATGTTTGTGAAATGTTTTACTTATTCATTCTCCCTGTTTTTAACTAAAATGATGTGAAATGAATTTACGATGTTAGAGTAGTATGTTACTGAGCCTCGGCTCACGACGTTTGTTTTATGTTTTAGGTACCGATGGTGATAACGGGATGGCGTAGCAGTGAGGATTTAATTAATATCTAGATTATCTAGACTCTCATGGTTTTAATTTAAGTTTATGTCAAAACTCTGATTAGTAACTAATTTTTATTAATTAAGACTAATGTTGGACCATTATTATGCTTCATGTTATGAAGTGTTATGTTTAAGTTTGATTTTATGTTGCCTTGTATTTTCCTTATGGAAAGTACGGCGGTAACGCACCGACTATCTAGGTTCCGCTGCTAATAATCGATTAATTAACTTAACAACGATGATTAGAGGTCGGGGCGTTACAGGTTGGTATCAGAGCAACGGTTCTCGATGCCTCAAGTAAAATCTCAAAGGTTTTACTTAAATTAGCAAATAAATGGTAAAGTAATCTAGTAAAACGAGAGTCATCACCATAAGTATAGGGTTCATATAAATAATAATGAATACTAAATGGTGTAGTTAATAAGTGTTTAAAATGAAAATGAGTGTGAGTGTTAGGATCGGGGAAGGGAATATTTTTATATAATCTTTACGATGACGTCTATGTCTCGCTTAACATGTTATGCACATGGAATATGTGATGTTTTAGAACATGGCAACAAGTGGAAGTGGACCTACTAATGGAGGAAGTGGAACCATGGGCCTGAAGTCACACTTGAAGAAATGAGGCAAAGGCTAGATACCTTGCGAAGTGACCCTGTTTTCGAAGAAACGACTGAAAATGCTAACGGAAATCAGGTGGATATAATGGGCTGATGATGGAATTCTTGAAGGAAACCGACCAAGGGCCAAGACGGAGCAGGAAGAATGCTCCAATATGTTCAAAAGGTTTTCTGCTCACAAGCCGCCTACTTATGATGGAAACCTGACCCCACCGAGTTTGAGGAATGGTTAATGGCATGGAGAAACTCTTTGATGCCACCCAGTGTCCGACAAGTGGAAAGTTAACTTGCTGTTTCTACTTAAAAGGGCAAGCTGATCTGTGGTGGAAGACTGCTAGAGAGATGCAGAATCAACCTGGATTTGGATGGGAAGGTTTAAAGGAGGCTATGAGAAACCAGTTTTCCCTCAGTCTCTGCAACTCCAGATGGAATCTGAGTTTATCCATCTGAGGCAAAGGGTATGTCAGTTCTGGAATATGCTGTGAAGTTCAATGAGTTAGCTCGATTTGCTCCTGATCTGGTGTCTACGGATCGTCAAAGGATGAATCGATTTGAAGGAGGTTTGAACCTGGATCTTCAAGAAAGGCTTGCTGCAAATATGAGTAAGTCTTATCAAGAGCTATATGACCGGGCTATCAATGTTGAAAGGAAAATGAAGCTGCGAAGGAAGTGTATGAGGGTGGAAAAAGAAAAGCTAAATCTCTGAAAGCCACTCAACAATTCAACAAAAAGCCAAACACGGGATATTCGGGAAAGATCAGAACAAATTCCTCGATGCAACAAATGCGGAAGACAAGGCCACATGACGAATGAAGTCGTAGGGGAAGTGATCAGTGTTATCGATGTGGTAAACCAGGTCATGATTAAAAATTGTCCAGTTCCAGATTGGCGAAGTGGAAATGTTGCGAATCATGGTCAAAGAAACGGCCAGAACTCTGGCTTGGTGGAAATGCAGGCAACGCAAATAAGAACCCTCCACGTGGACCCCCGCAGGCTGGAAGAGTCTTTATGATGCAGCGTGATGAAGCAGAGGCAGATGATACTGTCATTACTGGTACTTTCCTGTCAACTCTGTACCTGCTTATGTCCTTTTCGATTCTGGAGCTTCCCATGTTTATATCTAGTGCATTTTCTAGAAGCTTGAATGCAAAACCATGCTCTGAATTCTCTGCCATGTCTGTCACCATCCCTAATGGTGAATCCATCTTATGTGATGTCATGTATAGAAATTGTCCTATTCTATAGGGGAGGTGAATTTCAAGTAGACCTCATTCAATTTGAATTAACCGACTTTGATGTGATATTGGGAATGAATTGGTGTATAGTGAGTAAATTGCCTTAACCATGAAATAACCCTTAGGAAGCCAGATGGGTGTAAGGTTTCTTATCGAAGAAGAAAAGTCCAACCCAAACCTGAAATCATCTCATCCTTGAAAGCCTTCAAGTTACTTTCAAAGGGTCATTATGGATACCTATGTAGTGTGGTAGACCTAACCAAACCTGAACCCTCGTTATCCGATATTCCGATAGTTTGTGAGTACCCTGATGTATTTCCGGAAGAGATACCTGGCATGCCACCAGAAAGAGAAATAGATTTCAGCATTGACCTCGTTCCTGGATCTGCTCCTATCTCCAAGGCACCTTATCGAATGGCACCTGCTGAGTTACAAGAACTGAAAAAGCAACTAGATGAATTACTCGTGAAGGGGTATATTCGACCTAGTGTGTCGCCATGGGGTGCACCAGTTCTATTTGTCAAGAAGAAAGATGGAAGCATGAGGTTGTGCATTGATTATCGAGAGTTGAACAAGATCACCATCAAGAATAAATATCCATTGCCTCGTATTGATGATCTTTTCGACCAACTTCGAGGTGCAACTATCTTCTCGAAGATTGATTTAAGTCTGGATATCATCAACTCCGCATAAAGCCAGAAGATATTTCAAAAACTGCTTTCAGGACCCGATATGGTCATTATGAATTACAGTAATGCCATTTGGGTTAACCAATGCCCCTGCTGTCTTCATGGATCTGATGAACCGAGTATTTAAATCATACCTCGATAAGTTTGTGGTTGTATTCATCGATGATATCTTGGTGTTTTCAAGAAACTTGATTGAGCATGAAGAACATTTGAGGAAGGTGTTAGAAGTGTTGAGAGAAAGGAAGTTGTATGCAAGTTGAAGAAATGTGAGTTCTGGTTGAAAGAAGTTGCCTTTCTAGGGCACATCATTTCAGATACTGGAGTCTCGGTTGATCCACAAAAGATAAGAGCTATCATGGAATGGCCTAGACCCACTAATGTTCCTGAAGTTCGGAGTTTCATGGGTTTAGCTGGATATTATAGAAGATTTGTCCAAGATTTCTCCAAGATAGCCATGCCTATAACTCGATTGGTAAAGAAGACGGTTAAGTTTGTGTGGAGTGATGAATGTGAAGCAGCTTTTCAAGAGTTGAAGAAGCGTCTCACCACTGCTCCTGTTCTTACTCTCCCTTCGGGAACTGATGGATTTGTTGTGTACCAGCGATGCCTCTAAGCATGGATTAGGGAGTGTTTGATGCAGAACGATAAAGTTATAGCATATGCTTCCCGTCAACTCAAGCCTCATGAACAAAACTACCCAACCATGACCTTGAACTAGCCGCAGTTGTGTTTGCTCTCAAAATATGGAGACACTATCTCTATGGTGTTCCGTGTAAGATCTTCACCGACCACAAAAGCCTTAAATACATTTTTACCCAAAAGGAATTGAACTTGAGGCAGCGTAGATGGCTTGAACTCCTAAAGATTATGATGTCGAGATCCTATATCACCCAGGCAAAGCTAATGTCGTAGCTGATGTCTTAAGCCGCAAATCCTACCTAAACACAACCTTAACCTTGCCGAAAGAAATCAATGATGATTTGATGAAGATGAAAGTGGAGATCATGCAACCGAAAATAGAAGCACAATTGTATGCATTGGAGTTGAGGCCGACTTTGTTGGAAGAAATAAAAGAGGCGCAAGATGGAGACTTGGAGTTGCAAAAGATAAAGAGTGATGTGAAGAAGGGAAAATCACCGGGATTCGTGATCCAAGATGATGGCACGTTGAGATTTCAGGGTAGAACATGTGTTCCAGATAAGGAGGCATTGAAAAAGAGAATTCTGGAAGAAGCTCACAACAGTCCTTTTTCTATTCACCCTGGAGGAAACAAGTTATACAAAGATCTGAAACAGAATTTTTGGTGGAGTAATATGAAGCAGGATGTTGCTGAATATGTGACAAGGTGTCTGACGTGCCAGAGGATCAAGATAGAGCACCAGAGACCTGCAGGATTATTGCAGCCTTTGGATGTTCCAACATGGAAATGGGATTCGATTTCTATGGATTTTATTGTTGGGTTACCACCATCATCCCGAGGTATGAATAGCATTTGGGTGATCGTGGACAGGTTGACTAAATCGGCACATTTCTTGGCGATCAGAAATAATTGGAGCCTAGACAAGCTAGCAGAGTTATATGTGAGCACGATAGTCAGATTACATGGTGTTCCAAGTTCTATTGTATCTGATCGAGACTCGAGGTTTCAAGCGAAATTTTGGAAGGAGTTACAGAAAGCTTTTGGTACTAAACTCGATTTCAGCACCGCCTTTCACCCAGCAACCGATGGTCAAACCGAGCGAACAATTCAGACCCTCGAAGATATGCTAAGAGCATGTGTGTTGGATTTCCATGGAAGTTGGGAGAAATACTTGCCATTGGTGGAGTTTTCCTATAACAACAGCTATCAGGCTAGCATCAAGATGGCACCATATGAAGCACTTTATGGAGAAGGTGTAGAACACCTCTTTGTTGGAGTGACATCGACGAAGCACGAATGATTGGGCCTGACTTGATACAAGAAACGACAGAAAAAGTACGACTTATTCAAGCTAGGATCAAGACCGCGCAAAGTAGACAAAAGAGCTATGCGGATCGTCGAAGAAGGCCACTAGAATTTATGGTGGGTGATCATGTCTTTCTGAAAGTTTCCCCTAGCAAAGGTGTCATGAGATTTGGACAGTCTGGTAAGCTGAGCCCGAGGTATATTGGTCCGTACGAAATCCTGGAGCGAGTCAATAAAGTGGCGTATCGATTAGCTTTACCCACAGACTTGGATCGAGTGCATAACGTCTTCCATATATCGATGTTGAGGATATATTTCTGATCCAAGCCACGTAATTAGGCACGAGCCCTTGCAATTGAGGAACGATCTATCCTATGAAGAGAAACCGATTGAAATTCTCGATCGTAGAGAAAAGCAGCTCAGGAATAAGACAATCCATATGGTCAAAGTTTTATGGGCTAACCATTCATCGTCTGAGGCCACGTGGGAAGTAGAAGACCAAATGAAAGCAAGATACCCCATCTATTTGCTTAGATGATTTGATGTAAACTTTTGTTTTGATATGTGAATGAAATACATGATTTTGAAATATGTGATTGAGCAAGTTTGATGTTTGAATCTTCATATCATATGAGCAAGTTTCGAGGACGAAACTTATTCTAAGGGGTGAGGATGTAATATCCCGAAAATTCAAACTTGATTAACATTAATAATTAGCTTAAATAAATTATTTAAAATTTATTTATTTATTAATCACTTCTCTAATATATTTGAAAATAAAATAAAATCGAGTATTTAATAAAATAAGCTAAGTTAGATTGGTAACACATTAAAAGAAAGTAGGAAAAGTCACTATTTTAGTATTAGTAAAATAATTAGAAAATTTCCAAAAAAAAGAAATTCACCATCCACACAACCCATCTTCTTCCTCAAGCTCCATGACCTTGCTCCCCAAGGCTTCTAGAACTCCTTGCTCCCCAAGTATACTTCACCATTAATCCACCATTATTTTAATTGAGTTTTGCTCTAAAATTACTATAAATAGTAAGCTGTTTTACTATTCATCCCACCCAAAAACAGAAAACTTTCAACACCACCACCCAAACTCTCTGTTTTCCGGCCACCTTCCGACCACCACCACCGGTCTGCCGCCACTCCTGCGCAGGTAGAACCGCACCTCCGTCCAGCCGCCGCGCCCGCGACACTCCCCCAACCTCTCCTGCTCGCTGCTCTCTTCCCCTCCCCCATCTCGCTGCACCCACTGCCCCGCCTGGGCTGCTGCCGCGCCGCACCTGCCGCCAGCCACGTCCGCGCCGCCGTCCATCTCGCTGCTGCACCGTCACCCGCTCGCCGGAGCTCCGACCACCTTTCCCCCTTCGTTTTTGTGCTGTAACAGTAAGTTACTTGACATAGTTTCCCTCCTATTCTTTAGTTTGAAAAGTATTAAACTAATTAAGTTACTTAGTCCTTGTTACTTTAGGCTTGTTAAATAATTAACTTGACCCATTAATGTGTTGGGCTAATTAACTAAATTAATTAGATTCATAATCTTGTTTTTGTGACTTTAAAATCTACATTGTATGTAGTAGACTTAGTTATGTATAAGTGTAGTTTTAATCTTTCAAATTCTAATATAGAAGCTTAGTATGTTTAATAATCAAGTTGATTGGACTTAGTTAATTAACTTAATATTATAAATTCCATTTTATGAAATAATTATACAACCAATTATAGTATAATATAGATTATGACATAATCACTAATATTACACCTTTAATATATATAATGGGTATCTTTGGTTAATTAAGTTATAGTTTCATGTTCACATAGATATAACTTAAGTTTATGTATTATAAAGTAAACTAATCAAGTACACTTGGATCTTTAAGTATAATGTTAGTATGCTTAATCTATAATTAATTAATTATAATCCCACTGTAGCTTGTTTAAATGACTATCACTTTTTACTTTGTAAATTAAGTAAGTCACTTATACAAGGACATACACTAACTTGTAGGAAATATCACTAATATAAGTTAGAGTTTAACAATGAGTTAAATATATATCACTTTATTATTAAAAGTCTAATTAAAATATGAAAGTTCTATAACCATACCTTCAAGTCATTAATCTTAGAAGTAATGGTTATTACTAATTAAATAGTTTTACATAAGTTAGTAATCAAGTTACTAAATTCAAGAAGTATAGTTTAAGTAATAAATGGTGATAATAAGGTTTCATAACTATTAATTTCATACACACTCTAGTAATTCATAGACACATGATGGAAATGGATCGTAGAGATTAAATCTAGAATAAAATATTAATAAGTCATCTTTTATTAACCCTTGAATAGATTAGAAAGGAAAAGGGATATTACAAGCCTCCCCGGCTGTCAAGTATAATAATCGCGACTCGAGGTAACGTCTACTGCTAACACCCGCATTCCCCTTCAAAGTATGTTTTATGATCATGATTAATATTATGTTTTATATATGGATTGCGGGATCGAAATGAAATGTTTTATGATGGTTATGTGATATGATGCTATGAAATGATGATGTGATGTTATGATGAAATTAATGAATATAATTATTCACGATGATGATGATATGCTTAAAACCAATGAAACATGATAAATTCAAGTGAAAGACGGTTCTTGGCAAGTATTCTGTTATCCCGGGTCGTGCATGTACCTTCCGGTCGGTTAACCACCATCCGTTTAGTGAGGGCTATTGTCCTCGGGTGGCACCGTGCAATCTGGGCAAATAACGCCACCTTCCGTTTAGTGAGGGCTTTTGTCCTCGGGTGGCTGCCTTCCGTTTATGATGTTATGATATTTTGGGGAGACGTCCCTTCCGTTGTACTAGCCAAGTTACCAAAGTAAATATACATGATGATGAACATGATAAAGAAGATAATGTAACATGAGATGATATGTTTGTGAAATGTTTTACTTATTCTATTCTCCCTGTTTTTAACTAAAATGATGTGAAATGAATTTACGATGTTAGAGTAGTATGTTACTGAGCCTCGGCTCACGACGTTTTGTTTTATGCTTTAGGTACCGATGGTGATAACGGGATGGCGTAGCAGTGAGGATTTAATTAATATCTAGATTATCTAGACTCTCATGGTTTTAATTTAAGTTTATGTCAAAACTCTGATTAGTAACTAAGTTTTTATTAATTAAGACTAATGTTGGACCAATATTATGCTTCATGTTATGAAGTGTTTAAGTTTATGATTTTATGTTGCCTTGTATTTTCCTTATGGAAAGTACGGCGGTAACGCACCGACTATCTAGGTTCCGCTGCTAATAATCGATTAATTAACTTAACAACGATGATTAGAGGTCGGGGCGTTACACGGGGAAAAGGAGGCGGGAGGGGAAACGATGGGGAGACAGGTAGGGGGAGTGATGGGGAAACAAAGGAGCAAGGTGGAAGAACAACACAACGAAGGACGCAAAGAGGAGAAGGAGGAGATGACAGAGGACGCGCGAGGGGGAGGGTGAGAGACGACATAGGGTGCGAGGGGGAGGGGGAGACGGGAGAAGATGACGGAGGACGCGAGGCTGATGGAGGAGGGGAAAACGATGGAGGACGCAAAGGGGAGGAGATGACGGAGGACGCAAGGAGGATGGGGAGGAGACGACACACTACAAGCAACCTAAGGGACATGGAGCAGGGTCGCCGGTAATCGGTGAGCAAAGCGACGCTCAAGTCGGCTACCAGTAAGTGTGCGCAAAGGTAAATGGGGTGGATGTGTGTTGTAGGGTTTGGGAAACTTACAAAGAATAGAGAGAGAATAGGATTTTACTTTAGTATAGTACTTGTGGTTTTGGTGCCTCGCAAACATGTTCGATAAATTTTAAAAATATTATTTTATTTATTGATTTTTATTCCAACTTAGACAGTAAGTGTACTCCACTTCAAAAATTATATGGCCTAATTTTCTAGCCCGCCTTAAAAATACATATCAAATAAATTTTCCAGACCACCTAAAAAGTACAAACCAAATAAAATTTAAGTAACAAAAGGAATTAATATCAGCTTACTAGCCTTTCAAGGGTTTTTGTTTGGCTTCAACCTTAAATCCCTATTGTACCGTTTGCGCACTTGGGGGCTGAGACTTGCGGTGCATCATAGTGCCGGTAAGAAGCGTGGTCCTTGGCTGCACGCAGCAACAGGTGAAGAAGCAACTTTGTTTTCGTTGATGTCATCTCATGGTTTACTTCTTTTTTGTTTTTGTTTTTCGTTTTTTTATCCCGATGTCTGCTTTCTCCTCCGTTTCTTAGATTAATCATTCTTTTTCCTTTTATTTTTTTCCTCTATTGATATATATGTGTTGTAGGTGAATGCCTTTGAGTTGGCCAACTTTTTTTGGTTAATTTCATCTACTATAGTCCTGTGTTCTGTTTTTTTGTTGCAGTGTTGTATTCCACAAAGTAGGTTCGTTGAAATACATAGAACATTTTCTCGCACTTTTTTCGAGCCGAATAGTTCATATATACTTTCTCGAGCAGAGCCAAAAAAATTTATTTCGAGCTCCAGCCGAGCCTAGATTTTCGAGCTAAACAATCTTTGAGCTCGACCCGAGCTCGATCCTTCCCCTAGTCGAGCCGAGTCGAGTCTAAGCAGGTTCGGTCTTAATTCGTCATGTTAACATCCTTAGCCTGGTGATATGTAGAATCTCCATGCAATTAGTTCAGACTACTCAAGAGTAAGTGCAGCTGAAGATAAAAGAAATAAATCGATTTTGTACTCTATAACGATATGAAAAGGGATATAAAGAAATTCTTTGATTGGTTCTTTCTCGAAGAATGATTCCATTTTATTTTACTAAACCCCTACTTGGGAACATACCTTAAGGGAGAGCCTGAGACCATAGAGTACGTAGGGAGAGAGAAAGGGGTTGGAGAAGGAATTCGAGTTCCATATATGACCAATCAAGTTCCTAGCTCGCTGAGGCATAATCACTAATGAAATGGAGAGAGATGTCTTTGGAACAAGCTGTGTTGATGATGGATCACCTTCCACTTCTATCAGTGAACATCTTATTCCACTTTAGAAGAGCAAAAAGGTCATATTTCATCAGTTTTCATACTCCATTTTACCAATCTCTCCTCGATAGCTAGTCTACATAGCTAAACAAGCTAAGTAATAAACAAACTTTTAGGAGAGGCTCTATTATTACACAAAATTCTCTTCCAACAAACATTAGGAGCATTTTTTCTATTAGCTAAATAAGACTTTCTTGTAGAGAACTAATTCAGGTGAGTATATTATGCAGAATAGATTCATCTTCACACATTATCCTACACTCCATAATTTTCTTCATAGCCCAAGACATGTACATAGGAATAGGCATGGTCCAAATATCCTTCCGCTTAATGTAGAAGGAATTAATCGATTTCACCCATAATTATCTTATTTTTGAAGTTATAGCCCGACCAACAGTTCTTTGCAATTGCTATCTTGTTCAAGTAACAAGGTTAATGAAATTCAGACCACCTGAAGCTCTAGTAAGGCACAACTGCTCCCAAGAAACCAAAGCCTTCCTAGAAGGGGTATCCTTATCTATTCAGAGGTAATACCTACAATGACTTTGTATTTCTTTCATAATATTCTTGGGAAGACTAAATATTTAGCACCAAAAATCTGCACACTCAACAAAATAGTCTTAACCAATTGAGCTCTATCTACATATGAAAGAGTCTTGGCAGCCCTAGTTCTAGTTCTTGCCAAATTCTTGTCAACCAAAGGCTTACAAGAATCATAGGAAAACTTCTTAGTAGAGATAGGAACACCCAAAAATTTGTAAGGTAAATCACCATGAGGAAATATGACTAAAAGCAAATATTTCAACAACAAACTCATTGGGGCTCCCCAAATAAATATTACTATTCTGCAAATTAGCTTCTAATCCAGAAGCTTAATAATGCAAAGAGAGGGCTTGTAACATAAGGTGAATTGAAGAGGCATTAGCTCTTGAGAACATGAGTATGTCATCAGCAAACATCCATATGTGTGATTTATCATCTTTTACATCGAGGATGGTAGTTGAATTTGGGATTTAACTCAAGAGATGCCGAATATCTAGAGAGATATTGCATCCTTATGGCAAACGAAGATAGTGAAATAGGATCACCATATCTTAATCCTTTCCTAGTTTGGACATATAGGTTTAGTAGCATAACCATTAATCATAATGGAATAAGACATTGTAGAGACGCATGCCATTATCTAATTCATAAACATCTTAGGAATACCAAGCTTATGATGGACACTCTGTAAAACAGGCCATTTAATTGAGGCATAGGTCTTTTAAAGGTCTACCTTGATCATCCACATATTGACATTAATTGTAAGCATAACATCATCAAATTTCTTTAAACAACAAGGCTAATTAGGTAGCATCTAGAAGCAGAAATTAAGCTAGGTCCCCTCATGATGATTGTCAGATCAATACCAGGGAGAGAGGGAGAGCTACTACCCATAAGACCCCTGTAAAATTGCATGAACTCAGTTTTAATTTCATAATGAGAATTCATTATATTGCCATCCTGAGCAAATAGCACATGAATAACATTTTTCACATTTATCTCCTTCATAGAAGAATAAACAATTTAGAGTTGGAATCTCCAGTAGACATCCATTGGATCATAGACTTTGCTTTAGCATACTCTTTTCAATTCCTAACCACTTCTTAAGAGATGGGGTGGCTTGTTGCTCTTTAATGCAAAGTTTTCTATTGTGAATGTCATCAGTTTAAAGAAAAGATTAAGTATGAGCCAGATTAGTTTTAGGTTGATCAATTTTGTCATTAATATTGGCATAATGAGTATTATGCAGATTCTTCAGCTGAATTTTAAATTGTTTCAGTTTCTACCAAATGTCAAACATAGAAGATGTTGTACTTGTAGAAGACCAAGCACTAAAAATACAGTTATCAAAGCCAGAATGCTTATTGAGACAATTCAAAAATCTGAATGGTTTACCACCACATGTTCTAGTTTGAGTAATACTCAAAATTCATGGGGAATGATCAAACATGGAATGATTGAGATATTTAATCACTGCATTAGAATGTTGCTGCAACCAATTTTTTTAATAAACCTTTGTCAATCGTGCTAAAAATCCTATCACTCACCCGTCTTTTGTTAGACTAGAAAAAAAGTAACATGTACTTTTCATTTCCATCATATCAATAGAAGAGAGGAGCTGCATAAAATCCTGAGTTTCATGCTGAGTAATTAAATTACCATTCACTCTAAAACCATTTATAGAAGTTGATAATATGACTAAGCTTTCTCCATAATAGTTTTTTGTCCTCCACTATATGCAGGCCATAAGTGGCTGAAAATTAATGAAGATTAGATGTAGCTTTGTTAGCGAGAAGACAATGAATAAGCTGAGTATCAATATAACAAGTAATCAAGTGAACATCAAAGGCCGGGTTTCCATCCAAGCCAAATTCTCCCTTTTGGACTATGAGCACAATTATCATTCCAAAGCCACATATTACCAAACTTCATCTATAACTTAGTTTTGTTTGCAAGCTAACTCTAGTCTCCAATAAAGCAACTACAATCACGTTATCAGAGCTAACCAACTTCTTAGCCAGCCTCCTTTATTTTAAGAGGGTCATCAATCAATCTTACCATGTGTAAACATCTATTATGATAGGTAAGGGTTATCAGTACATTGCCCAGATGATTATAGAATTTTTTTGGTCTAGATGTTACAAAACAAAGCTAGTATTACTCTCACCACAAGTAATACAAGCTTTTATCCCTGCTTTCCTTGTTACAAGCCTCCATTCACAAGTTTTAGGTAAAATTGGTTGCATTGGTGTATTAGAGACACTAGGTATAATTGGGGATATATTAGCCTGTGCCTCAAAACTAACATCAGACATGGTAGCATCAACAATTTTCTCTGGATAATATGTGCTAACATCATTAATCTTCTCATCCCTGATAACATACAAATTATCACTCATAGGTACATTGGCACCTAGTTTTTAATAATTTAGGAGCTAAGTTTTAAAGCTGGGGGTGGACCTCTCTTAACATTACAATCATGTCTCACTTTCTCATAAGTATTGCAAAAACGTGGAAGCCAATCATACTAGACTTTCTGATTGATTATAAGACCATTTGGATCTTCAAAATGTATATATCAACCATGTGTTTAGTTACATTGATCTCAATCAACACTCTGGCAGAAGAAACTCTAAGTTGTTGTGTTGTGCACTCATTAGCAAACATAGGTACACCAAAGAGGCTGGCCATTTTGCTTAGAGAATTTAGACTTTGACAATTCAAAGGGAGGTTGGACAGCCTAAACCATATGGGAATCATTTTTAGGACTTATTAATTGAAATCAAAGGTAAGAGACCATTGTTTAACAATCATTGGGCGACTGTTAAAACTATGAGGACTAGCATAAATCACTTCATTTCTATCTTCCATGGAGGCAAATTTAACAATGAAAAACCCATCATCATGAAGACAAATTTGAGGCGAGGTTTAGTGACATAATTCCAATCTTGAGCTATGTATCGTGTAAGTGCTCCGATTATGGGTGAAACTCTAACAAGTACGATTATGCAAAGACCAGGGTCGGAAGAAATCTGGACCAGAACAAAACTCCGGTCCGGTCCTCGGTCCAAAGACAATCCTTATTCCGGATTTTCGATTCGGTCTGGTCCGATCCGAATCCTGAAAATTCTGGTCAAGATAGGTGGATCGGAATTTCTGATTTTTTAGTAAAAAAAAACGGTTTATGTATTAAAATGTCGAAAGTTAGAAAGTTAAAAACCTACTATTTATTACCTTTACGAATATTGTTATTAAAATTATTAAATATAAATATATCTAATTTATAAATATGTTTAATCAAATAAAAAAAATATTGTTTTACAAAATATAATATCAGGTTCAACAGGTCCAAAATCGGACCGGACCGGACCAGAAAAGTTTCGATCAGGTCCAGTCCAAAAAAATTCAGATTCCGTTCTACCAGTCCAGCCAGTTCTGGTCTGGTCTGGTACTGGACCAGTGAACACCTCTACTAACAACACAGATAACAATAGATTGAACTCAAATTTCAACAACCTCATATTGAAAAGTTGAGCTCTAGGCTTACCATCTTATATATCACAGGCGCAACAATGGAAAGAGATGTACCTTTGGACGCAAGTTTTTTTCACTGAACAATCTATTATTCTAGGGATTAACCGGTTCATGAGTTTTATGTTGCATCTTTTCAATCGTAGTGACTGGTAGTGGTCATGTGTAGGTTGATCAGGTGAGGTGCAATAACAACCACTACTGGAAAAATAAGGAAGGGTTGCGGTCAAGACAGCACTAAGGGCTGCGTTTTTTGCCAGCAGCCCTTTCAGTAGCAGCCCTTTAATAGAAAAGAAGGGTTGCAGTTTAGGCTCAAAACAGAAGCCCTCCAATATGGAAGGGCTGCGGTTTTGGGCCTAAACCGCAGCCCTTGTGGACCCAAAAAAATAATTTTTTGTTTTTGCATTTTTATGTCAAATTGACACAAAATCAATTCCAAATTGATAAAATTATAACAAAATCACAGCGAACCTCACTAGTTATAGAGGAAATGTAATACAATCCAAATTAAATATAGCATAATGACTAGAAGAATGACGCCAAGGATCTAAAAGCCAGCTTTTGAAACTATGCTACAATACGACGAGCAGGAGCTCATTAACTTCCAGCTCTCTTCATCATCATCACTGCAGAAAATCAAATTCAAGTTAGGAAAGATTACTCCAAGAGCTTAAACTAGCATAAAAAGCTAATTACCATCCAACACCCAACTAGCCTTCTTTTGACTGCTTTGAGAGCAAAAATAATAGATTTCATATTGGAAAGTCACCCTTCCTTCAAGCACAAAGCAGGGCTTGTGAGCTTTTACTGGTTAGAAGTGTAAAGTGTTGCTCATTAACTAAATCTGGACGCTTAGTAATTCAAGAGGAGAAAATACCTGTATAAAGCATCAGAAGCATACTCTAGCAAATGATTGATTTATACAGCTCAAGCGATGAGCAAGCATTGCCTTGCTCCATGGGAAAGAATGAACATGCTTCTATTTAGAAATGAATTACAGGCAGTTTAGAGGGGCCTGTCCTTTATATCTTTTATCATAACACATGCCACATCACTCTAGTAATGGTGACAACCAAATAAGGTGACATGTCTGATCACTGCACTACATAAAGCAGTAGAGAAAATGTAATAACTATTCCAAAACCAAAAACAACAACAAAAAACCAAAATCAAATCAAAACCAAAAACAACTAAACTAAACACTTGAATCCTATTTCCCCAAAAATACCCTAACTTAAAGTCCTTTGTTACGTTTAAAATGAAATGGAAAAAGTACTTCTAAAGTTCTCAAAAGTTCCAATATATGATAAAGATCCACACTATGCTAAACCCACAAAAAGTATATTTAGAAGACACAAGTAGTATCTGATGCTCAATTGGACCATGATAGTAATTCTTCTCTTTTCACAGCATCAACTGGCCCTACAACACCCGATTCTGATTCATTAATTCTCCAGATTTATGCCTATAATGCTTAAATAGAATACAAGACCTACAAAGAAGAACAAGATAGAAATAAGGAAAATAAGTATTTGTTAGTTTGCCCAGAAAAGTGCAATCTTTGGTGAAGTAATAGAGTGTAAGGTCAAGCATTATTTGCTATAGCACACATCAACAATGGCGGATTCCATATCTTCAATTTCAACAAAAAAAGGAAATAAGAGCAAAATCTAATTACATAACAGTGGAATCATCCAGCTAATAGAACTTTCTTTCAGCTCACAATCTTCAGATCAACAATTTCTTAATTCAAGCACGGCATAAAACTTAGGGTTTAAGACCTTTTTCTTTCTGCAACCTGAAACTGAAACAATAATAACCCTAACCTAGATATCATACACTAAAAACAGCAATAAATCAATGAGCAAACATTTAAACACAACAAAAACGAAGAAAATCTAAATGAATCTGGATAGGTTATAAACCTCATATTTCAAAATAAAATGTAGAATAAACTCAAAAATACGGTCCGCGAGCAGTTCGTAAAAAATGCTTCGATATATGAAGATGACGAAATATACGAAGAAAATAGTAGTGGAATCGAATAGTATGATTGGGAAGAAGAGAGAGAAAAGTACCTTAAGTTTGGGTAATGAGTTTGTGAGTTTCAGACAGATTTACAGAGAAAATAAACTTAAATCTCAAAACGAAATAGAAGAAACAAGAACGAAAAGAAAAAATAAGAACTAAATAGAAGAAACATGGAAGTAAGTACCAAAAAATTGAAGATTTGAAGACCTCTTTTGAATATCGAACAACCAGAAATCCCAATAAATTGGAGCGATATGATGATGAGTGAAGAAGACGAAGATGAAGGAGTAGAGATAAAGAGTTCGAACATCGATGTCAGTTCGAAGCTTAGGCCATTAAGGCTAAGTTTAGGGGAGAAAGAGAGGAGATGGATGGGAGGAGAGAGAGAAAAAGGCTCTCAAGTCTTATCAGCGGGAAATAGATTTAAAAGGCCCAAGGACTGCGTTTAGCCCAAAAACGCAACCCTTCTTATAGTAAGAAGGGCTGCATTTTCTTGTTAACCGCAACCCTTCACTAAAAGGACTGCGGTTTTCTTTAAAACTGCAGCCCTTCCAGCGCAACCCTTTCTTTTTATTCCCTAGTGAACTTGATGCATTGCATCAATGGCAACACACAGTTCACGTTAAACTGTCCCAATAGTAGGATAAGCGTAAATAATCATTTGGGGGAGGTCATTTGATACTCGAGGAGACGATGAAGCTATATCCATAGTACTAACGTTCTGGATTAAAGGGGAGTTCTTCTTTCGTGTTATAGAAGAAAAGTATAATAGCAAACCCTAACCATACAAAATGGCCATCCCTAAAGCGAAAATTCATCGTCATGTTAATTTATATTTTGATAACAAATATTACTTTATACATATTTAATTATGGTAACGAAGGATGCATGTGTTCTCTTCACTTCTAGAGAAGAGGGTAATGACTAATGACTTCATATAAGATCCAATAAGTTGTACTAATAAGTTTTAATAAGTTTCAATGACTTTTGATCAGTTTCCATAAATTTTAACACCTTATGAAATAAAATTCAATAAATTCCATAATTTCTAATAAGTTTTAGTAACTTTCTTTAAGTTCATTTAACATAAGTTCAAAGAAAAATATGGTAAAAGAGAACACCATCCCAAAATTGGTTTACTTATCATGATAAGAAAAAGTGACATTCTACATATTTTTTAAGGGGAAAAAACGGAGAGTAATATTATTAACCAACATCTAAATCCGCCAAGGCGAATGCACCTTACGGAAAGTCGTCTACAAAAAATTGTTCTACCCCATTAGAAGGGCGTAAGCTAGCAATTAAATGAGCAACAGTGATCCCTCCCCGTTTAACATGAGAAATAGAAAAATCCAAGAAACTATCACCAATCAACCAAATATCTTCAACAAGAAGGTCAAGAAGAAAACACCCCACACTCTTCGAGGCTATGGCTTTGGATAGATTATAGGCATCCCTATCTGGCTCCACAATAGTAGTATACCCAAACCTCCTCGCAACCTGCAGCTCGAACCTCGCATCCATTGCTTCAAACAAAGAGGCCTTCCAACGAGCTTGAAAGCGGTGCACAACCATCATGATGACCTTCCTATGGCTGTCCCGAATAACAACGCCCACTCCCACTTCCTCATCACATAGAATAGTAGCATCTATTTTGATCTTTACACACCCCTCCCTCGGTGGAACCTAGCTTGACCGAGACAAAATAGGAAGCGTCATATGTATTCTATGCATATCATTCGCATAACCCTTATAGTATGTTACGAGCTGCAGAAACCCAGCAGCACTCACCTCACAATTATGCCACAGTTCATCATGGATCATTGAATTATCGATATGACTACGCACCCCAGGTAAGTGCCATAACAGTGAGCAACCCCTAAGCGTCGAGTTGCGATTTCAGCCACACAAACATCTTCACAAAAGAAGTATTCGGCCCATCCAATATATATTGTGTAAATGGGGACTTTTCCCATACAGGATGCACAATCGAGTAGTGAAAAATATCATGGATGATAGTATCCTTACCTCCCTGACAGTTATTGCACGATCCATCTTCAATGATGTGCCGATCCATGAGCCTTCCATTAGTTGCAAGGGCTCCCGTACTCCATAAGAAATGACAAAGTTTCGGGGATCCTCCTATATTCCACACCTTCCTCCATAAATCACCGTTGTCACCACCAAAACATTGATTCCAACCGTGGATGTGTCCCAATCTTCCTAGCCAATATCAGAATTTGGTAGAATAGACACCATTAAATGCAGGCCACCAATATTGCATATCACTTGGCCAACAAGCACTAAGGGGCATTTCTCTCACAAGCGCCGCATTCGCTTCTGTAAAATATAGTGCAAGAGCCTCCTCATCCCAAGCACCTTTATCATTAACCAAGTCAGCAACTTTGAGATCCACGAGGCTCTCGATGTTCAGGGTAGGAACAATGAAAGAAGAGTCACCAGGAAACCAACCTTTATCCCAAACCCCTATCTTCTCTCCATTACCCACCCTTCATTTCAACCCCTCCAACAAAAACAATTTTGCCCCCCATATACTACGCCACACATAACTAGGATCAAAGCATGTTCTTACATCTAAAAAAGTGTCATGTGGATAATATCTCGCACTCATCACTCTATGAACAAGAGAGCTAATATCACATAAGAGCCTTCATCCCTGTTTAGACAACAAAGCTTGGTTGAACACTCTAAGGTCTCGAAAGCACAATCCCCCGTGAGACTTTGGAAGGCACATCATCTCCCAACTTATCCAGTGCATCTTACGTTCTGTAACCCGAGCTCCCCACCAAAATCTAACACACATAGAGTTTATTTCATTAAGAATCTGTAATACCCCATATTATTGAGTATTATTTATTTAGGTAATTAAAATATTTATTTTCTAAAATAAATATTTTAAGCAAAAGGATATTTTAGCAATTTCACTCGTAAATTATTTTGGCGGAAGATGGAGCCAAAGTTGGATTTGTTAAGCTCTTGGTTTTAAATCCTAGTCAAAAGATTTTTAAAAAACCCCAAAAAAAAAAATTTAGGCCTTCATTTTTGACGGGATTTCATAGATAATGGGTGAGTTTTGTTTTCCTAAAGTTTCCAAATTTATGATGGAGGTTACAAATCCTGGTTTAATCTTCTAATTTATGGTGAAGGTTACAAACTATTTAATTTTGGAAATTAAGAACTACCTATTCCACTCCTATAAATACCCTATACCTTAAGTTATATCTTTTCCACACAAAAACTTTGAAGAATTCATACTATCTTACTTCAAGGTTCTTCCTTCTCTTCTTCATCTATTCTAGTTTTATATTTCTTATTCAAGTTTCAATTTTCTTTGGTTTAAGTAAAAGATTTTCATATTTCTTACTTGAAAATATTATGCTCATGATAGGTCATTCATGTTTAAATTCATGATTAAGTTCATGTGATAAGTTACTTATTGGTTGGTTATGAGAAATCTCCAGCATAAGAATAAGTGAAGATATTAGTATACTCTTTGTGCAAGATTAAGGTACGTTATATAGCTAGATTGAAATGTGGTTTTATGTGATAAAGTGGTTTATTGATTTAATGGTTGGATTGGTTTAGAAATTTGGTTTAAAATGGTCACTTGAGCCACGTCCCCCACTACTTCTCTTCCCCCCACATCCTCTACCACCTTCGTGCTGTCGCGTTCGATATGTACCAAGACTACACAAACATAGCAGAAAGTCGGTAGCCGCTCGTATTTAACCTTCACCACCACTACCTTGCCCCTACTAATATTCCTAACTTTTGAAATATGACGCAGGGGTCGAGTGATATTCACAATAACTTACAGCCGCGCTGACTTGTCCCACAAGATCCGTCCAATTACACCTCCAAAACATCTCCAATGTTATTGCCGATCATTCGAATATGTTCTTCTAGAGTCCATAGGTAAGTTGTAAAGTCTTACCCATAAAGGGCACAAACCAAGGGCTATCTCCGAGGGCTGAAGACCCCATCAATCTCATTTATCATCACTAGATTTTGATTAAAAGTCCATGGTCGACCCTCCATGACTTTCGTCGTCTTGTCCGCAATGATGCAAATTTGACCACAAAGCGCCTATTTTCAATTAATTTGAACAACACATTTTTTGAAATTGCCCAAATTTGATTCATAGTCCGCTTAAAAGCTTCAAATTATAGGGCCCCATTGTCATCACCTTCCCCACAATTGCCATATCAATGTTAAGGTTCGCTTTATTACTGGCAATTATATCAAAGTCCACAATCTCCTCTTCTGTAATTTTTAATGTTGAGCAACGTGTAATGATTTTATCATCCATGATTATTACGAAACAAAAGAAGGGCAGAAAAGCCCCTAACAAGGACCAAAGACTTACCGAAAGAGACATAAACCCTCGCTTCCCAAGACTTTTCACTTAAACCCTAGGCGACGGCTAGAGAGAGACTTTTTTAGTTTGCTCGCTTAGTCACAAGTGACATTCTACATGAATATATATTTCTACGCAACTTAAACATACCCCAATTATTTAACTAAATAATTGGACAAAAATGACAAATATGAACTAATCCGTATCACAAATTGTCAACCCCTTTGGAAAAGCTTTGGATTCTTTGCATAAGAGAAATAGGCCAAAGTTGAAATCTAAGAGAAGTTCACTGTTGTGTATTTAGTTTATACAATTAGTACAGTATTAGATAGCATGGATCAGTGACACTAAAATAATTAACACAAATATGTTTACAGTACATATAGAAAGTTCTCTTTCTCTTTGTTAATCAGTGACACTAGTCATTTAGCAACTAATCACTCTAAAAGTTTTTAGGAGACCTTGTGTGCCTTTCTCTGACTTGTATCTCTCCATATTTTCTTCTTCTTATATTAATATAAACATATATCCACTTTGTCTTCAACCCTGCTGGCCCCAAAGTCTTCTATAATACAACTATACAAAGCCACTGGACTTTCCACATAATATTATTTCTCTCTCTAAAAACTCACACTCATTATCACAAACAAACAACAAGAATAAGAAGAGAGAGAAAGAGAAGAAATGGGAAGAGCACCATGTTGTGACAAAGCAAATGTGAAGAAAGGTCCATGGTCTCCTGAAGAAGATGCAAAACTCAAACAATACATAGAAAAATTTGGCACTGGTGGTAATTGGATTTCTCTACCTCAAAAAGCTGGTTAGTTTTTTTTTCTCTTCTATCTATAATTATATTTATACTCCCCCAAAAACTGAAAAAAATATTGTTATCTAATATTTCATGATCTTAATTTTATTTTATTGTCTCTATATTTGTATATAAGAGTGTTAATTGTAGTGAAAAAGTTGTTATTATTGAATTTTATTTAATTGGTGTCTGATCTCTTTTTTTTAGGTTTAAAGAGGTGTGGCAAAAGTTGCAGATTAAGATGGCTTAATTACTTAAGACCCAATATTAAACATGGGGAGTTTTCTGATGAAGAAGACAGAATTATTTGCAGTTTGTATGCTAGTATTGGAAGCAGGTCAAAATCTAACTCATCAAATGACCTTTATATTCATTCTTTTGTGCATATAATTACTTTATTAGGACCTCTTCTAAACATTTTTTCTTGTTAATAAAAGTTTTTATAGTTTGAAGTCTAAAAATGTTGTTATTTTTAGAGAAATATCAAGTGCAAAGAACCCTCCTTTCTTTATTTTTAACTTAATCTCGTGCTTCAGTTTTTTTAAAAAAAAACTCTAGAAAATGTAAAGACTTTTCATTCCATATCACAATGAGAGATTATTTAATAAAAAAAATCAGCTAAAAAGGAGATAAAAAGAGCAGATTATGGAACATAAAGATACAACCTTGATGTAGTGGATTTCATGCATGTCAAATAATTATTTAAGTAAGACTAGCTAGATCTTTTTATGGGTTAGCTTTCAAGGTAACTCTTTTTTCTAGAAACAAAATTTAAAAAATATTTGAATCATCATTTTCCCTTTTCTTTTTCTTGTTTACAATCCTAATGACATGTAGTAATGGAACAAATTTTTATTAATATCAAAAAATAAAAATAACCCTCCATTAATTTCTTCCCCTTTTTTTCTTGTTTACAATTAATCTTACCATCATGTAGTAATGGAGTTAAAAAGCAAGTCAAAAAATTAAATGAGCATCAAATGCTTTAATTTAATTACCCTTATTATTAATTTCTTGGTTTAATTATTATTAATGTTTTAGGTGGTCGATAATAGCAGCACAATTACCAGGAAGGACAGACAATGATATCAAAAACTACTGGAATACTAAGCTTAAGAAGAAACTTATTAGCACCATGAACAACAACAACAACAACACATCAAAAAAACCACATCAAAATCATCATCTTTATCATCAATATTATCCTATGTTCCAAAATCACTACCCTTTATCTCTTTCATCACCATCATCTTTGTTATCACATGCTATCTCACCTTCATCTTCATCATCCTACCAGTGCACTAGCACATATTATAATGATTCCCCCTCAAATTCTATGACTATGTCTTTTACTCAAGGTTGCTACAATAATATTTCTCCTACCTCAAATAATAACAATAATAATACCCTAATTCTCAAGCAAGATTACCCACATCAGATGTTAAAAGACAATAGTACCCTTCTTGTATTTGGTGGTGATCATCATCAAAATCATCAAAATCAACCTAGTAGTTGTAGTTCTGATGGGAGTTGCAGTATCACTCAAATGATTACTAATCAAGTCAAGCAAGAAGATCATCATCATGATAATAATATTCAGCATCAGCAAAATAATTATGGTGGGCAAGTTAGTGTAAACTATCATCAAGGGAAGAGATTAAGTGATGTTAATCATGATGGAGATCATCATAATAATACTGATCAGATGTTGGTGGATCAGAAGCCTTCCTGTGTTACAACTACTACTGCTGGATTATGGGGGCAAAATAGTCAAAACACTTCATTGTTGTTAGACTATGGTTTAGAAGAGATTAAGCAACTAATTAGCACTAACATTAATGTTGAGAACAACTTCAATTACTTTGGTGAAAACAAAGCTGAAGAGAAAGATACCAAGGTGATGTACTACTATTATTGATAATTATATATCAGAAGTATGAAAAATATTACATTATGGTAAGGTAAGGTCACTCCTGCAAACTATGGTTTTTGACTTTCTGATTTTTTACTGTCATTTTATGAAGATTTCAGTGAAGAAAAGAAAATTGAGTAAAAAATCAGTGAAAAGATCATTTTTTGTTTTGTTAGTACAACTCTGAATTTGATGGGAATATACTAGTATATATTTTGACAGTACGTGGTATACTGGTAAAATAAAGAAAAAGGTGGGATTGCTTCTGATTCTAATTTTCTATCACCTTCACTTCACTATCTCTGATTTTGGGAAAATGATGTAGGAAATTTTTTCTGTGCAAGTCTCAGTTTGATCAGTTGGTTATTATTGTTTTTCTCTGCAAAAAACTAGACAACCTTCCATCATTATCTTCTTAGATTTCAACAATATGTTAGAATTCAACAGTATCAAGACTTCAAACTTCACTTCTTCCCTCCACATGTAAGCCATCCATTAAAAATATATATTTATGTTTCATGATGAGAATTAATTAATTCAGGTTAACAATTTAATTACTAGCAGTATGTTTGTAGGCTAGATGATTTTAAGGTCGTAATATAGCTTGAATAATTAATTACTACGTACCTCCTTTTGGTTATATTATTTTTAGTTTACTAATTCATGTGTTTTAGAAAGTTTTTCCTATTGAAAAATAAAAAAAATACAAGTGAAGTAACAAAAGAAAGAGAGAAGTTTCGAAAAGTAGGTTTTCCTTGTCTCACCATATTCGAAGTAAGATTGACTTAGGTTGGTTCAAGTGGTGAGTTTTTCCATTTTTCCTAATAAAGTTTAGGATTTAAGGAGGGGAGGGGAGTTTGGGGGTGTCTGGCTTGTAATGAGCCTCTGAATGGGGTCCTGACGTCCTGTCACCTGTGTTAAGACAGCCCAGAAGAATTCTTCTTATCAATTTTTTTAAAAAAATATTCGAAATAAGGTTGTAAAGTAAGGGATGAAAGGAGTATGGAAATCTTTATTCAGAACCATTTAGGGTGTGATAGTCAAAATTGCTAGTTTAAAATTTTTCATTGCATCTTTCGCCCCTAATAAGGAAAATTTTCCAACAAAAGCTAGTTTATGTACAACATAATGTTTTAAAAGTTTCCAAGGAAAGAAAGTTAGGATATCAATTTTATTTCTCTTCGAAATAATTTAAGGATCGAATGATTCATATGTTATCTACTTAATATGAGAAGCGTAATCCATTTCTTTTCTTCCTCCCTCGAAGTTGACTTAATAGCGTTGTTCACCTAACATTTCTAGCTAGTAACTACTGCCTCCATTATCCAATAATTGCAAGGCATTTTTTAAATACAAATTATCTAGTAAGAATGTGTTGTACCTACACAGTTCGACAAAGGAAGAAAATGGGAAACGAAAATTTTTCGATGTTAAAAGAATTTTATTTCATTTACTCATACATTTAATCATTATAATGACAAAATTACCTTCTCGGTTTGTAATTGATTGGTTTGGAAGAGTTTGATTGTACCACGTAGGATTTACAACGGTTGCAGGAGATATTTTTTTGGGTGGGGATTGGATTAGTATAATCTATCATCATCGTCTTCTTTAGTCGCGATTTTGCTAAATACCAATCAATTTCAATGATTATATATAATTTAATTAATTTAAAGTAGATTTTTAGTAAAGCTCAATTTTGATATATATTAATCAGTATAACTGAGCATCTATAAATGAAAGCTTTTCACTAATATAGAAGAATGAAGAGAATCACATAGGAGCCCAATGGTTGGAGCTCCCACCTCCCAATTGTTGGAGACGTTCGAGCCATGGGTGAAACGTCCAGCTCGGACGTCCGCCCATGGTCCCAAAAACATTTCGCTGGCTTTGCGCAACCAAAGAAGAGAAGAGGAAGAAGACGTTCGCCCATGGGAGGACAAAGATCCTTGTGGAGTTGTCTCGGTCAAGGGATGCTGATCTTCCAGATTTAGTCTATGAAGCGAGGCCTACAAGAAGAAATGGGGGGTTGGGGTTTGATATTGAGGATGAAAGAGAAAGAATGATCGAGGTACACAAGGGGCAGTGATCAAGGGGAAATAGGAGGTGAGGGGTGGCTGGTGAGTGGCTATGGCAATGAGGTGGCCGGTGGTGTAGGAGGTGGATGGTGGTGGAGTGAGGTGGTGGTGCAGGAGGTGGATGGTGGTGGAGTGAGGTGGTTGGTGATAGGGCTTGTGGTTTAGGGAAAAAGAAAGGAAATGTTAGAAATGTAATTTTAACTTTTTCTTAGGTGATTTTAAGTAATTTTGAGGCGGCGAATAGAAGTTCAGATAATAATTAAGCATTGTATATTAAGCAAGAAATTACATCTATATAGTAGAGTTTGTAAAACCGGAAAAACATCACATTGCTTTATTATAGAACAAAGTAATTCGTCAAACAAAGAAATGAAAAATAAAAGAAAAATTACGTATATGATGCAAAATATGTGCAACGAAGAGAAGGTGCACACTAGAAATGCAGCGAAAAGAAGACAAAAATATTGTGCAGTAGGTGGTCGGAACTAGTGTGGTGGAACTGGTGGCCGGAACTGGTTCGGTGGATCTGGATGGTCGAAAAGATTGTGTAGTCTGTGGAGAGAGGGAATGAATGGGAGTTAGGTTTTAGGGATTGCGGGAGGCATGTCGTGTCAGAAGAGAATGAAACAAAGAAGGGATTTCGATTATTGAGAGTTAGAGGCTTAGAATTTAGAAGTGAAGAAACCCATCACAAATTGGTTCTTTAAAAAACGAGTCTGCGGATTCAATCCCGGGTCTTGGGTCAGATCCAGACTTTGATCTGATATCTGACCGGTTGACCCGGATCTGATCAGGATCCAACATGACCATATTTTTACGATCCAGGTATGAAAATACGAATCCAGATTCACGGATCCGAGCCGTATCCATGATCCATTGCCAACCCTAGTTGGGAGAAAAGAAAGAGAAAGGAAACAAGAAAGGGCTATGTAAGAAAAGAAACCCCTAAACCCTCCAATTCCCCTAGTTGTTTGGTTATGATGAGAAAGGATTACAGCCTTACAGACCTTACTGCCTCCCTTCCATCTATATTCTCTCTCTCCCACCGACAACATACCTATCAAAGCTTACCGATGACTTTCTCTTTCTCTCACCAGTGACTCTCTCGTTGTTCCACTTCTTTTTCATCAACATAGAGAGTACGAGCTGGTTTTGTTTCTCACTCTCATATTTCGTTTTCTTAATGGGTCGGTGGTTAGGTTACTTGGCGGTGATCTAGGGTACGGTGGGTGGAGTCAACCTAGTGATGGTGGTGGTGCTATTCAAGATTGGTCAATGGTTATGGTGTAGAGGGATATAGGGGAAACAACAAAACCAGAAGGATCACTACTACACAATGCTTAGAATCTTGGCACTGGAATCTCCGCGCTTAGTGATAGACGCTGGTGGAAATATTTCCCCTATTTTACGTGGTTGTTGTTAGGCGTCGAGAAGTGTCTTGATAACAATTGATGACTACAGTTCATGTGCCTTTATCGATTGTAGGGCATTTGTTAACATTTTTCCGGAAAACTGAAAAAAGAAAAAGAGGGAAAATGAGTCATATACTCACTCTGCCCCTGAAAGATATGAACACTTAACTTTAGGTAAAAAGTTGTAGTGTAGTTATCAGATGTTGTTGTATTCCATGTTTTGATGATGCCAAGTACTTAGGTATTAATATGATTTTATTTTAGAAAATTATAAAACACCAAAAATATTGTCATGTTTATTTTATATATCTTATAGAAAAAGATTTTATAATTTAAGTCAAGATATGGTTTTTATACACTTTGAATTATAAGGTATGTTTAATGATCTATTAACTTAGAATCTTTGTAATCAAAGATTCTTAGGGTTATTAGATGTTGTTGTTCGTATTATTGCTTAACTATTGAAGCAAGCGTGAGATAAAATTGTTGCTCGAGAAATTGGTTGGAGCAAGTGGCGCATAAAAAGAGGAGCTACCTCCTTGAAGCTCTCTAACCCCTTAACCACCTGCTAAATGTGAGCAACTACCTGCTAGAAATTCTCCCCAGTAACCAAAAAGTGCAGGTTATTAGTTATCGTTTGTGGAGGATGCGCCGCAAAATCAGGTCATGATCTCCACGACACTACAAGCATGTAAATAGGAAATCGTGGAGTAATAAATTTTTGGAATAAGAAGATGATTAATTACAGCAGCTATATAAGAGGAAGATTATTTGAAGAAATATATACAACTTTCAAGCACAAAAAGTCAATCATTATTTAGAAAGTTTTTCTTCTTCTATATTTCCTTGTAATATTTGAAGTGTTTGGGTGAGAGAGAAATAAGATAATATCATTGAGATATAAAGAGAAAAAGAAAGAGAGAAAAGAGAAGACTTCTAGTGAAGTCAAAGCGAGTGTCATCAGTTCAGGGGCAACTAAGTGCCTGGGAACAAGTTCCTAGAGGAACAAAGAAGGTCCTTGTTAGATTGTAAAGAGAGATTCTTTTGGCCTATTTCAGTAAAGAAAGTTTAGTTAAAATCTCTTGGGGTCAAGATTTTTCTTCCTATTGGACCCAGGAAGTTTTCTTTGTAAAATCTCGTGTGTCTTTTCTCTTAAGTTTTAAAGTTATATTTATTCCGCATTCTAAATTCGAAAATAAACCCTCAACTACAATTCACCCCTCCTCTTGTAGTTGGTTAAGTGTTCATACTAGAACAACAAACGTTATGTTATTAACAAAGTAAACGTGATAGGAGCTGGTGGAGCTTTTTTATTAAAAGAGAGAGAGAAAGTTGAGTATTCTTTGTTAAAGACAGAGAAAGTTGAGTATTCTTTGTTAAAAGACTGAGAAAATTGAGTATATCTTTATTGCTCATAAAGGTAATTTGTGGTTCAAATTAAAGGAAAGTGTTCAAACTAATTTGGGTCAAACAAAAAAATAAAAGTGTTCATACTATTTCTTGATAGGGGAAGTATATTGCTACTAAACGCCTAGTAAGAGAATTCTAGTTGCAGAAGCCCTTTCCCTATATTTACTCTTTCGTACCAAATTAAACGACCCCTAAGTATAAATACGTTCAATTCATGGAAAGAAGGTGAAGAGAATGCATTGTTGTTAACTATAGTTATACACATATGGTAAAGTTAGTAGTTTACCAGTCGATTATGTTTGGGTTTCTTTGTTCCTCAAAGATTTTTTTCATTTATTACTCATGAGGTCAAAGGTTAAAATTCAAAAACATATATGATAACTTTAATTTTTTAAAAGAATAATTATTTGAAATCGTAATACAATTGTTCAATATCTAATATTGACTTTTCATAAAATTA
Source organism: Beta vulgaris subsp. vulgaris (assembly GCF_026745355.1). Classification (NCBI taxonomy): domain Eukaryota; kingdom Viridiplantae; phylum Streptophyta; class Magnoliopsida; order Caryophyllales; family Amaranthaceae; genus Beta; species Beta vulgaris. Next base: position 9,677,361 of record NC_079208.1, read on the forward strand.
ATAATATGGTTAAAGATGTTACACATTGGAGATCATGATAGATGAAAATAGGAAGATCTCCAATTAATGAAGTATTATTATAAATTGAGCAATATTAGTCTTATATGTATTTATTGGTTTGTGTCGGATTATTGAGTACCAATAATAAAAAAAAAAATTTAAAAAAAAAAGAAAAGAAAAGGAAAGAAAAGTGATAAATATGATTAAAAAAACTAATATGAACCCGGTGCACACTAATTAGTGTGCACCCGATCCATATCACGTGAGTTTAGGATAGTGTATATTGATATGATATAGTGTACGTTAAAATGCTATAGTGTATGTTAAAATGATATAGTATATGTTAAAATGATATAGTGTATGTTAAAATGATATAGTGTACCTATGTATAATATAGTATATCTATTTTTGATATAGTGTATCTATTTTTGATATAGTGTATGTTTCTGTAATGCGTTTAAGTAAATATTTTCCTATAGGATATAGTGTACCTAGTTATGATATAGAGTTCCTATATGATATAGTATACCTAGTTATGATATAGTGTACCTCTGTATGATATAGTGTACATAATTATGATATAGTGTATCTATTTTTGATATAGTGTACCTATGTATCATATACTGTATCTATTTTTGATATAGTGTATCTATTTTTGATAATTAAAAGTGAGTACTTCTTAACCGGTCACGTGCCTGGGCCTGGTCCACACTATTTTTAGTGTGAACCGGATCCATGCAAGACGGATTGAAATATGATTGCTTTGTATGTAGTATATATAGTAAAATTTAGATCCAAATTTTGATGATGGTTATTCCTAGATCATCGCATAGCTCCTTTGAAAAGCCATATTCCAAATAGGGACCAAAATCTGGTATCTAGGAAGTACTTATTTATGCTTGCATCGAACAATAAATTATGGAGTAGCTTTCAATTTTCAAATAATCCCTTGTAAACAAATGAAATTCCAAGTCATCTATTTATATTCTTGCACGATATAATGCGAACTACACTTGTATATGTTGTATTTATATATAGTTCTACTAAATTAAAATTTTCCTCCTTGGTTTTATCTAATTCCTTATGACCTGCGTTTAAATTAATGTAATTGATTTCTTTAAATTAGTCCAGTCAAGGGTGTATAAGAATCTTGGCTTTTTTTTTTTGTTTTGCCTTGGAGGCTTATTGATCTTATTTAATTAACTCTAGTGCTAATTAATTTATTTTAAATAATTAACACTAGCGCTAAGCCAAATTCGAGTCATCATGATTCATACAAATTGTACATGTTTAAGCTCATAAGCATGTCAAACAAGGGACAACGGACAACGGGAGTGACGTATCTTATAATACAATATTAACTTGATGTTGAAATATAAAAATAATGTTAACTATGATAAAACTTGTTTAAGTTTGTCGATAAATGATATGATGATGAAATTTGACAAGAGATCCTTGTTATTAAAAGTGATCTATGGTTGGCAATTTCTCAAGGATGGAGCAATATCATCAATTTCTCGTTGGAAGCACCGAAGAAGTATTTCATAAGATTCAATGCGTTTGAATCTTTTACTTCGCTGATTTGCATGAAACTTAGAATTTGAATTTACTTTATAAAGACAGGTCCTCTCCCCATAGTGATGTAACCTAACTTTAGTTTACTTGTTAGCTTTGCATCGAAAAAGATATATTGAAATTGTCATGTTTCATGACAATTAAACTAATCTCTTTTCGCTAATATGCTTAAATAGAGGAAAATTTCTATAAAAGAAAAACTTTTTTAATATTCATTTTTGCGAGAAAAAACCTTTTAAAGCATTCTTTGTGGAAAAAAGCCACAAACTTAAATTTTCTTGCAAGATGAAACCTATTCATATTTTTCTGTGTGGTTTTTGAGATGAATAGGGGTGGTGCAACAGTTAAAGGAAATAGGGGGTTAAAGAAAGATGGAAGGCTCATCGTCGAAATTGAGTAAAAACACACCGGAAAATGAGAATAGGTTTCTTCTTGCAAGAAAATTTTAATTTCTGGTTTCTTTTTGCAAAGAATGCGTTATAAGGTTCTTTTTTCGCAAAATTGAACCATTATAAGGTTTTTTTGACAAATTCTCCTTAATTAAATGTTTGTTGATTCAATATTATTTGAATGTATGAAGTTTATTTATAAATGATTCCTTATTTAGTCGGAGTCTGAAAGGCACTCTCAAAACAGGTCTCCTAAATCCTCCCTCTCGTGGAACGGGCGCGGATATTGACTAGGAAAGAGCGGGAATATACTCTTATACCTTTTTCATGGTTATTCCACTTTCAATTATGCTTCTAATAAATCCATTCTATAAACTTCACCACAAAAACTACACAACTCTAATAATCAGTATTGTTTTGCCCAGCGGAATCAAACTATAGTCACACTTTTTTATTTATTGAATAACTCATTTATGCCATGCATATTATTCATGAATAAGTCATTTTACACCATGTGTATTAATAAATCATGAATACATAGAAGAAGAAAGGCGCCATGAGGAAATCAATTTACATAAGCGTAGTAAAAAAAAAAAGGATGAGAGATAAAGTTAGAGAGAGAGTCCACAAGCTTTTGCTCCCTAGCCCTTTTGCCCGTAAAACCCTAGCCCCCAAGAAAAAAATCTCCAAATCAATTTTGCTTGCTTCAGGCCTTAAATCAAAGATCTAAATGCAATTTTCTCACTCAAGCTCTGCTATTAGGAGTGATTATAGCTTTGCGATTAGCCGAAATTTTGGTTTTCCTGCTTTCTCTCTTCTGTCAATGTATTAATCGCTACGAAAATATTAATTACTTGGGTAATTATAACCCTAAGCCTAGGCAAAGCTATGGCTGTAGCTGTTGCTTAATTTCTCTGCTAAAGATTATTGAAGTGGTGATCAGAGTTTCCTTTGTGGTTACGTGGACTCAGTTTCTGGGTTGCAAGTACAAATTTTGGGCTAGGGTTAGGGTTAATCTTTTTTTAGGGGATGTGAAAGGTCATTTAATTCCCCAATTGAGTGTGAGAGTTCATAAATTTTTTTGTTTTCCTTTCATCATTTCACTCTTCTGGGGTTATTTTCTCTCTCTTGGTGCTGTGGTTTGGCATGCTGAGCTTGGCTGGTTATTCATAAAGTTAGTATTCGCATTTAATGCGATGAGATGCTTCAGTGGAGTTAATTCAGAGATGGATGATTATCCGCAAATAGCAAGGTTTCAATTTTGCTATAAATTTGGCTTCTCTTAGGTATTTGGGTATTCACTTTCATCTTTCTTCTTAGTTTCATTTTGTGCTAAGTACTGTGCTCTTTGTCTGAAAATCTCAATTTTCTGCCTTATTATTTCTTTAAGTCTTTGCATGGCTTCTCCTCTTTCTTTCAAAGATGCTGTTTTAAAAAGTTCTCCTGCTGCTAAGGAGACTGCTGATAGTGGTCTCAACCCTACTTTTAATGACTTCGTGGGTGATGCTGGTACTGATGACTTAATGCTATTTCTCTTGACCCTCCTGGTCCCCCTTCTTTTCCTGAGGTGCTTGTTTTAGATGACTTCCGCAAGTTCAACGTGATATTGTTGATTTATCTCAATCATGCCTTGTGGGTAAGATGCTTGGTGAGCCTGTTGATCTTAGAACTATTATATCTCGCACAAGAGCTGATTGGAATTTCTGTAAAGGTGATGTAGATTTTCTTGATATGGGAAATCACTGGGTGTTAATTAGATTTGCTAATCCTGGTATTTATCCTTGTTTGGTCTGAGAGGCCATGGCATGTTATGGGAGAGCTATTTGTCATCTATCCTTGGAGGGCTCATTTTGACCCCTTTGTGGAAGAAATCAAATATGTTGACCTATGGGTAAGAATTCCTCGTTTCCCTACTGAACTTACTTAATTTCGAATCTGTAGCCAATCTGTTAGCTGCTAATTATGTTGGGTCTTTGATTAAACTTGATTCAAGATCATTGTTAAGGCATAAAATACGTTTTGCTCGTGCATGTGATAGAGTTGATATTATAGTACCCCTTGTTGAGTATGCTGAGATTAAACGTGCTGGTGGTGTTGATTGTGGTTATCTAATTGGTATGAGGATTTTCTGTGGGATGTTCTTTTTGTGGTTTGAAGCTCACACTATTGAGTTTTGTCCAGTTCTCTCTCCTCCTAAAGTTGATAGAAAGGTGTTACTTTTGCAAAACCTAAGAAAAAGTGGCTTGCTGAGTTTTTGGATGCTAATAGGCAAGCCATGCCTTCCACCACAGCTGAGCAAGCTAATGTGGTGGAGGCTAGGCCTAGGCATGTCTCAAGACCTCGTCTAGGTCACCCTGGTCCTGTGTTTGGTTCTGGTATTAAGAAATTTCCTGAAAAAGTCTTCTCTGGTGTTGCTAAGGCTCCTGGAGCCAAAGGTTGTTATTTCGGATGTAAAGTGCAAACTGTATCTCAAAAAGCTATGCTATCTCTCCCTCTGGCTGCTGATAAAGGTAAGGGTAAATTGAATGAAGATTTGATTGTTGATGTATCCTCCTCTGATGATGAATCAAGTAATTGTGTTGTGCTCCCTCCCCTCCCTTCTGATGTGAAGGTGAGTGCTCCCTCCCCTCTGGTTGAGCGCTCTTTAGTGCCCCTAGGGGATATGTCTAAGCCCCTCCCCTCTGCTGCTCTGTGTAGTCCCATTCCCCTCAGGGTTGTGTACCCTGAGGACCTGTTTGCCTCTACTCTGCTGCCTGCTGATCCGTTTGATGAAGATGAAGGTAAAGACCTCTTTGCTGAGGTGCATGGACCCTCTGATATTGATGATGACACTTATATAATGGATGAGCCAGTTGATGATGCTATGTGTGAGGAATATTCCTCCCAACCTGATAACTCATTCCATTCTATTTATTCGGATCATTCAATTGTGAAACACATTGAGTGTATGGGGGTTGCAGGGGCTAGTCTATCTGAGCATCTCTCTTCTTCTAGCTCTGCTAAAAGAAGGAAAGGGATGGTTGAAGCTGATTCAGCCAGTTCAGAGCTGAAGAGGAGCAGGCCGTAAGTAAATGTTGTTTTCCATACCATCTTTTAAATTATGAATTTAAGTTGTTGGAATGTTAGAGGTTCGAGAAGGCCTCTTATTTTGGAAGAAGTAAAATCTTTTTGTACTCTAAATAATGTCAGCATTATGATGCTGTGTGAAACGAAGGTGTCCACCCCTCCTTCTGAAGGGTGGGTGCGCCATTGTGGTTTTACCTATCATGATTTTATTCCTTCGATTGGTCTAGCAGGTGGTATGGTTATTTTGTGGAAAGATGTTCCTTGTAATCTGTATAAAGTATCTGATATTATAAAATCTTCTCGTTTTTGGGCCTGTAATATTATGATTATGGCATTAGATATTAGTTTCACTCTTGTTTTTATTTATGCACCTCCGAATTATAATCTTAAACAACTTTCTTGGGATGAATTAATTAGCTTTCTCAATTCTATTAATGGTCCGTTTGTAGTTTTGGGTGATTTTAATGAGTTGAGTTCCCAACAAGATAAGAAAGGAGGAGCCCCATTTTCGTTTTCTAGACTTGTGTATATGACTAACTTATTTGCAGCAGTAGAATGTTTGGAACTTCCATTCAAGGTAATCCGATACTTGGCGTAGATCTCGGGATAGTCCTAGTAATTTATTTGAAAGGCTAGACAAGGGAGTTGCATCTCTTTCCTGGGTAAATCTATTCCCTAGTGCGAAAATAAAACACCATTCTTTTACATCTTCAGATCATTTCCCCATTTCCATACAATTACAGATTCCTAATACCCTTAAATCCCCCCCCCCTTTAAGTTTGATAAGTTGTGGACTTCTCGTAAAGACTTTGAAGTTGTAGTTCAAAAATCTTGGTCTTCGCATTTTGTAGGTTCTAATATGTTTTGTTTACTTAAGAAATGTAAGCTACTTAAAGCTCATGCTAAGAAGTGGGTCAACACTCGCTTTGGTAATATTGCTCGACAAGTTAAAGTTGTTGAAGAGAAATTAAACCGAATTCAAATCCAAATTGTGGAAAGGGGTGTATCACCATTACTTGGTAAACAACAAGAGCTTCTATTACGTAAACATAATAAACTACTGGATTTCCAAAGTGAGTATTGGAAGGTGAGGGCCAAATCTAACAACTTAAAGCTTGGCGATGCGAATACAAAATATTACCATGCGTGTGCTTCTATTCGACGTAATCGTAATCTTATTACGTCGATTATGGATCCTTCAAACAATGCAATAACGCACCCAAAAAGGATAGAAGAATGCTTCACTACTGCTTTTAAAAAAAGATTTCAGGCGAATCCAAGTTGTTTTTTCAATCCAGAATCGGATTTTTCATTACTTAATCGGATAATTTCGGATCAGGATAATATTTCTTTGTGTGAGGAAGTAACAAAGGAAGAGATTAAAGAAGCACTATTTGATTTAGCACCTGATAAAGCACCTGGTCCTGATGGCTTTACCCCATATTTTTTCCAAAGATACTGGTCCTTGGTTGGTAATTCGATAGTTAGGGCAATTAAGGCTTTTTTTCACTCTGGTAAGATTCTCAAAGAGATAAATCATACGTTTATAACATTAATCCCTAAAATTGACAACCCTTCAAATCCAAACCATTTTAGGCCAATTAGTCTTTGCTCTACTATCTATAAAATTATTTCAAAAATATTGGCTAATAGATTGAAAGTTGTATTGGGTAAAATCATTCATCCTTTACAGGGAGCTTTTGTCCCTGAAAGATTAATTCAAGATAATATCCTTCTAGCTCATGAAGTTTTTCACTCTTTTAAAAATAAGAAGGGTCGGGAGGGTTAGCTAGCTATAAAGTTGGATATGGAAAAAGCGTATGATCGGTTGGAATGGGACTTCATTTTTGAAACATTTCGAAAATTGGGATTTTGTGAGCAATGGATTACTTGGATGAAGCAATGCATAACAACTGTTTCTTTTTCAGTACTTGTTAATGGTATTCCAGGGGAGATGTTCTCCCCTACTAGGGGAATAAGGCAAGGCGACCCTCTGTCTCCTTATATATTTATATTATGTGCTGAAATCCTTGCCCGACTCTTGTTTCAAGCCAGCTCGTCTGAAGAAAGATTAGTAGGGGTTGCGTTGGGGCATTCTCGGGTAACTATTCCTTTCCTAACTTTTGCTGATGACACTATGATCTTTGCGAAAGCTAGAACTGAGAGTTGTCGGGCTATAAAAGAAATGCTAAACAAATATTGTTCGATGTCAGGTTAATTAGTTAACTTTCATAAATCGGCTTTTCAGTGCACTGATAATACCCCCCCAGATCTTCTACTTGAATTCCAATCTATTCTTCAAATGGATAATTCTCTCTCATTAGGAAGCTATTTAGGTTGTCCAGTCATTTGTGGACGAGTTAAAAATTCAACGTTAAGCTCGATTCAAGAGAAGGTAACTAATCAACTAACGAAATGGAGGGCCAATTCTCTTTCTCAAGCCGGTAGGACAGTTTTAATTCAGTATAATCTAGCTACTAAGGCTAATTTTCAAATGCAAAGTTTCTCTCTTCCCCCAGCTATTCTCTCTTCATTAGATAAATCTTATAGGAATTTTCTATGGAATAAGCCTGCTGATTCTAAATCTCCTAATTTAATTGGGTGGGATAAAGTTTGTCAACCTAAAATCTATGGTGGGTTGGGTGTTCGTAAAGCGCGTATTAACAATCAAGCTCTTCAAATGAAACTTCTCTGGAAGATTATAAGAATGCCTGAAAATTTATGGGTTAAGTTAGTTCGACATAAATATTTAAAACTGGAGAGCTTATTTTCTTATAAAGTTAAGGCTAATGTCTCGTGGCAATGGCGTAAGTTGATGCACTTGAGATCTCCTTTCAAGCAAGGGCTTAGATGGACCATAGGGAACGGAAGAGATATCTCTTTTTGGTTTGATAATTGGGCTTTTAAATTCCCTATCTCTTCCATTCATGCGCCTGTTCAAGGCACGGAGAGTTTGGCGGTCGGTCATTTTCTTCTAGAGCATGGGCAGTGGAATCGGAATTTGCTTGCCCAAGTTGTCCCAGGATCGGTTGTTGAAGTCATTTCTAAGATGTTTGTCCCGGCTAATGAGGTGCCTGATAAGGTGTTCTGGGCCCTAACGGCAGATGATGAATATTCGGTTAAGTCTGGAGTGGCTTTATTGCAAGGTTATGGTATTCACCCTCCACCTAAGGTTCCTTTTAGGTGGATTTGGCAATCGGATATCCCCCCTAAAATTAAGTTTTTTTTATGGAAGATTTGCCAGAATGGATTACCCACAAAGAAAAGATTAGAGTGTAGCCATGTTTATTTACCGCTGGAGTGTGTTTTTTGTAATTTTCATGCTGAGTCAGACCAACATTTGTTCTTAGATTGCCCTTTTGTTCAAGATGTATAGGAGTCTCTTAGTCATTTGGGTGTTACTATCTCTCTTCCCGACCCCACCTCGTCAGACTCTTTTATAGATTATGTTAGTTCTCTAAATTCAGTTTGTAGTAAACAGCAAATGCGGAATATAGCTATTTACTGGTGGTTCATCTGGTACGCAAGGAATCATCTTACTTTTCGCCAAGAATCTATTACCCCTCGCTCAGTAGGGGAAATGATTATTTCTTTTATTGGTAAGTGGGATAAGGTGGGAATGGATAAGAGTGGGGGGAGTGTAGCTCTGGTTCCTCAAGTATTGGCCGTTTAGCTAGAAGGAAGGAAGTTGCTTGGGTTCGTCCCCCACCTACTTATGCTAAGCTTAATTTTGATGGCTCAGTTCTGGAGAGTGTTTCAGTGGCTTATGGCTTTGTTTTAAGAGATGAAGAAGGGAAGGTGCTTCTTAGTGGAGCCAGTTCTATTCCGCATAACTTATCTATTTTAGTTGCTGAAGCTTGGGGTTTGCGGGAAGGTATTCGAGGGGCTTTATTTTTGGGTATTAAAAATATTCATATTGAAGGGGATAATCTTTCGGTTATTCAAGCGATTAAAAGGGTGTGAAGATTCCTTGGTCCATTTTTAATCTAATTCATGATGCTGAGCTGGATCTGCATAGGTTTGAGGTTGTCGCTATTCAACATGTGTATAAAGAAGCAAATTGTGCTGCTGACTGGATGGCCCATCATGGGCATTCTACCCCCTCTCTCACTTATTATTTTACTTCTTTGGATCCTTCTTTTTCCACAATCATCCGTAAGGATGCTTTAGGGTGGCCCGTCTCCTGGGTTCCTCCCTAGTTTTCTTTCTGGCTAAAAAAAAAAAAAAAAAAAAGAAAGGCGCCATGAGGTGTGCCTACCATGGTGCCATATGCCATTATTAGAGTAATATTGTATGTAAAAGGATAGAAGGGATTTTTACTAGTCCTAGGTCTGTATTATAAACACTATATATATTGAATGCCAGGGTTAACCTAATTAGGTTAACACAATTATTCTCCACACTTGTACATGGTATCGCAGCATAGGGTTTTCTGAAGAAAAAAAACCAAATTCAATTTTTTTCAACGCCATGGAATCTTCCTCCATTGTGTTGCCTTCGATCACCGCCGCCCTAACTTCCTCTACTCCGACTTCTCTCGCGCCGCCCACGGTCATGCCTGATCTAGGCACCCCTCTGCCGTTTGGCGCTGAACCATCACAACCCTTCGTTGATGCTTCTTTCACGCAACCTCTTCTTGCTGCCGGTGGTTCCCAGCCGCTTCCTAAGGGATTCTCGTTGGAGTTCCCTCGCCCTCTTCTTCCTCGCGTACTCCCACACGTTTTCCGTCGGGATTTCCACCTGTGATTGCTGCGCCGGCCTCGTCCATCTTCACGCAGCCACCGACGGTTCCATCAACGTTATTTGCTCTTCCGTAAATCTCTGCTCCTAATCTCAGTAATTTGGTCACCATCACTCTCTCTTCTCCTGAGGATTATTTGTTGTGGAAAACCCAAATTACTTGTTTCCTTCTTTCCCATCAACTGCTTGGTATGGTTGAAGGCACTATTTTGATTCCTCCTGCTACTTTTATTGATGAACGTGGTGTTCGGTCCTAGGACTCAATTCTATGAATATTTGCATGTTGATTAACAAATTAAATCCTGTATTTTTGCCACGTTGTCTCATGATGTCTTTGTTGATGTGCATGATTTATCCACCTCTGTGGAAATTTGGAATCGTTTGCAAACTAGATTTATGCATGCTAGTATGGCCCGCTCTATGGAATTGAAAGGTCGTCTTACTCGCATTAAAAATAGTGATTCTCATACTATGGATGGTTATTTGCGTGAGATTAAGGTTATTGTAGATTCTTTAGCTGTTATTCAGTGTCCTGTCTTTAATCAAGATTTAGTTCAGCACACTTTGTTTGTTTTGGATCGTGATACAGACTATGATCATATTGTTACAACTTTGCTTCATTATCCGTTTCCTTTGAGTTTTGATGATCTCTGTTCCAAGCTTTTGCTTCATGAACAGCATATCAAAGGTTCTAAGAAAGGGTTGAATTCTTCCTCTCATCATGCTTTAGTTGTTGTCCAGTCATCTGGTTCTAGTAATTCTTCTCCTAGGAATAATTCTAATGGACGTTATAAAGGGAAGAACAATAAAAGCAGATGTGGTAACAACGGGGGTCGAAATAATAACAATCGCGGAATGGTGGTAATAACAATTCTCGTGGTTCTGGGAACAACAACAATGCAAATCGAGGACGCCCCAATGGTATGAGTAAATATTCTAACTTGTCATCCTATAATATGCCTTATATTAATTCTATTACTAATGGTCTGTCCTCAACAGGGAATTCTTCGCGAAGTGGCAATTTAAACTCAACCCCTACCTCTGATACTTGTGGTCTTTGTTGGTTTCCAGGTCATCAAGCTGCTTATTATCCTCAACAATTCAATTCTAGCTTTGTTCCTTATTCCTAGGAGAATGTCACTCGAGCCTTAGTTGCATTGTCTGTTGGTGGTGAAGCAAATGATTCAGTTTGGTACCTGGATTTGGGAGCTGCTTCTCACATAACTCCTCAGGATGGTAAACTTTCTGCTATACTTCCTTATCTGGGTCATGTTCTGTTATTGTTGGTGATGGTACCTCACTCCCAATGAAAAATGTTGGCACTTTAACCTTAAAAACTCCCAGTCTTCCCCTTACTTTGTCATCTGTCTGTCATGTTCCTAATTTGAAACATAATTTATTGTCAGTTAACAAGTTGTGTTGAGAAAATGATTGTGTTGTGAGTTTTGATAAAATTTTTGTTTTTGTTAAGGACAAGACAACAGGGGTGGTTCTGCTTAGGGGATCCATTAAGCAACGGGTCTATCCACTTCAACCTACTATTGTCCCTCCTGAGTCTTCCGTTCCTTTTTTCCTTGTTACTAAGGAGTCGGGTGTTGTTTGGCATGCTCGTTTGGGTCACACTTCCTCTAGAGTTTTAGGTTCTTTATGTTCAAATAAGTCTATCACATGTATTTCTAAGTTTCATGACGATTGTGCTGGTTGTAAGTTAGGAAAAAATCATCGTTTGCCTTTTGAACCAGTTGAACATGTTTCTTCATATCCTTTATATAAAATCCATAGTGATCTTTGGCAATCTCCTGTTTTGTCTAGTCAATTATATCAATATTATGTTGTGTTTGTTGATGATTTCTCAAGATATTCATGGAGTTATCCTTTACGACGAAAATCGGAAGTTTATTCTCAATTTCATGTGTTTTTATTTAATTGCAAGATTAAAATTTTTCAAAGTGATGGAGGTGGGAATTTGATAATTCTCCTCTCCTTCAACATTTTCGTGACCATGTTATAATTTATCAAAAATCTTGTCCACATACTCAAGCTCAAAACGGTGTTGCAAAATGCAAACATCATCACATTATTGAAATGGCTCGTACTACGATAATTCATTCTGATTTTCTTGCTGAATTTTGGGTTGATGCCTCATATACTGCCACCTACACCATCAATAGGTTACCTAACTCGGTTTTAAGGGGTGTTTCACCTTTTGAAAAATTATTTCATCGTCCTCCTTCCTATCATTTTTTGAAAACGTTTGGTTGTGAGTGTTTCCCGTTGCTCATGGATTCTAAAGTCAATAAACTTCAACCTAAACCTAAGACATGTGTTTTTATTGGATATGCTTTGGATTATAAAGGTTATTGTTGTCTTGATCTTGTTCCCAACAAAATCTTTATAAGTCGTCATGTTCTTTTTCACGAGCACAAGTTCCCTTATCGTACTCTGGTTGGTCCTATGTCTAATGTGCCTTACACGTCGCCTCTGGCCCAGACTTTTGATTGGAGTCCCACTTGTGTGTCTCCCTCTCCCATCTCGGCCCCTAGATTACCTTTTATGCCATGTGGTCTTGCATATCCTCCCCCGAGTCCCCCTAATCCTCCCTCACAAAGCAGTGCTGCTGCTGCCTTGGATCATGTCCAGCCAGCGCTCGCTGGGCCTTCCCCCCTCCCCCATTGAAAGTTTTGTCGGGCCCGCTGGTATTCATTTCCCGCTGGCTCCAGCTCCACTTCACACAAGCGCATTGTCTTGCGCACTAGGCTTCCGGCGTCTGCTGACCCAGCTTCACACACGCGCACTGCCTAGTGCGCTGGGCTTCCAGCGTCCGCTGGCCCAGCCTCTCCTTCCTCTTCGCTTGTCGTGTCCACGCCCAGCCCAGCTGGTTCCCCTGACCCGCGTGCCATTAGGCCTTCCTCATCCTTTGAGGGTGATGCCCCCTCTTCGCGGCATTCTAGTGTCGCTCCCCCTTCTCCCATTGTTGAGTCCCCCTCTTCCCAAGTTTCACAGTCTCCGCCTGTTGTCTTGAACCATCATCCCATGGTCACTCGTTTAAAAGACGGGGTGTCCAAGCCTAAAGTCTTAATGAACTTAAAAACTGAAATTATTGAGTGAGAACCCACTAACTTTGAACAAGCTTCTAAAGACTCTCGTTGGCGTCAAGCTATGCTAGACGAATATATGACTTTAATTAATAATGATACATGGGAGTTGGTACCTCGCAACTATGACAAGAATTTACTTGGTTGTAAGTGAGTTTATCGGATTAAATACAATTCTGATGGTTCTGTGGAGCGGTTCAAAGCTAGACTTGTCGTTTTTGGAAATGACCAGCAGGCAGGTATTGACTACTTTGAAACCTTTAGTCCTGTTGTTGAGCCTACCATTGTTCGTTAAGTTTTTACTATTGTTGTTTCTCTTAAATGGTCTATTCGTCAATTAGACGTCAAAAATGCTTTTTTTCAAGGTTTTCTTCATGAAAAGGTTTATATGCGTCAACGTCCGGGTTTTGTTCATCCATCTAAACCTACTCATATTTGTCGTCTTCGTAAGTCCATTTATGGTTTGAAACAAGCTCCTCGAGCTTGGTTTTCTCGGTTTAGCAATTTTCTTTTATCTATTGGTTTCAAGTGCAGCAGTTGTGACACTTTCATGTTCACTCTCAAATTTCGTGGTCATCTCATTATTATTCTATTATATGTTGATGACATTGTTCTCACTGGTAGTAGTCCTACCCTAGTTACAAAATTCCTCTCTATTCTTTCTTCTCAATTTGCTATGAAAGATTTAGGGGATCTTCATTATTTCTTGGGTGTTCAGATTGTGCGTGCCCCATCTGGTTGATTTTTATCTCAAATTAAGTATATCTCTGATTTACTTTGTAAATTCCATCTTCATGTTGTTAAACCAATTCGCACACATGTTGTCTCTCGAGTTACGTTGCCTCTTCTTGATAAAGACCTTCTTGCTGATCCCACAGATTATCGTAGTATGGTTGGTGCATTGCAGTTTTTAACTATGACTTATCCAGATATCAGTTTATGCATGCTCCTCGTACTACTCATCTTCATGTTGTGAAAAGAATTTTCAGGTATCTGCAGGGTACTTTGGATTTCGATCTTGTCTTACATAGCAGTAGTTCTCCTACTGTTTTTATTGCCTACTCTGATGCAGATTGGGCGGGTATGTCCCGACACTCGTTGTTCTACTACTGGCTATACTATTTTTCTTGGGAAGAACTTGATTTTCTGGCGCACGAAAAAGCAACACACTATGTCTAATTCCTCTACTGAAGCTGAATATAGGGCAGATGCCTACACAGCTATGGAAACAATTTGGCTCCGGTAACTTCTTGCCGATGTCGGTCATTTCCTTCGCCGCCCTGTGATCATGTATTGTGATAACGTCTCTGCTACTTATTACACTGTTAATCTAGTTCATCATGATCGTAGCAAACATATTGATGTTGATTACCATTTTGTTCGTGAAATGGTTGCTACGGGAGGTCTTATTGTTCGTCATGTTCCTACTCAGTCTCAGTTTGCTGATATTTTTACTAAGGGCCTATCTACTGACTTGTTTACTAAACATCGTTCTAATTTATCCGTTGTTTCACCCATAATGATTGAGGGGGTGTATTAGAGTAATATTGTATTTAAAAAGATATAACGAAGCTTTACTAGTCTTAGGTCTGTATTATAAACACTATATATATTGAATGCCATAGTAACCTAATCAGTTAACACAATTATTCTCCACACTTGTACATACATGAATATTATACCCATATATACAAAATTCTACACATCAGTACTTGGTGATTTTCACTATGGAGTGAACCTAGCCTCCAAATTGAAGAGCCATCATATCTAATATAGTCACCAACTCATACATATCAAACTCATATAAGAAATATACATATCATACAGTAAACTCATCATCCATTAGCATTGACTATATGTAATTATCAAGAACATCAATAAAATAAATTCAACCAGCCCATCATCATCTGTTATAACTTATAGAATAACTAGTTTTCTATCCACGTGATGCGTGCGTCGATTATTTGGGTCTATTTTTAGTAAATTTCATCAAAATATAATTATAGAAGTGTGATTTATAATTATTGTTATACAAACTACTGTAATTTATAAAGTTTTTAAAAATTGAGATAATCATTTAGATATAAAGTTTTGTAGTCAAATTAAATTTGTAATCTTTTTAATTGAGTAACCATTTTTCTTATTATGCCAAGTTACTTTGTTATGCTTATTTAGTTTATTATTGTAATTTTTGACCCATCTTTAAATTGAAAAAGGATATTATTATACAAAATATGAATATCCCATTAACTATATATATTTAGCTAAGTATAAAAAAGACATTTCGTTGGGGACACCATAGCTCCCCCCTTGGCTTATATAATAGAGATCATGCAAATTCTACATGGTTGTAAACTCAATCATGGCACAAAAAAAAAATTCAAAAGAGAGAAATACTTTGATACTTAACAGAAATGTGAAGAATATGAGAATTTCTGAGATTCACCTACACTGTGGTATGCTTAAGATGAATGTTCTTCAATAGAGGAATACAGTTCTCATGCAGTGAAGGTGTTTACAATTCAGTTTATTCTCTTATAAAAATATTCAACTTCAACAATAAAATGGTCATTTTTGTAAGTGAATTCTTGGAATGTTCCACTTCAACAATAAAATGTTCGTTTTTGCAAGTGAGTTCTTGTAAGGTCCTACTTCAACATTAAAATTTTCCTTTTTGTAAGTGAATTCTTGTATTGTTCCATTTCAACATTAAAATGTTCATTTTTGTAAATATTTAATTTTATATGTGGGAGCGCAGTTCTCATTATGCTTCTGAATACCATGCATAGATTAGTTCATATCCTCAATAAAAAAAAGGACAGAATAATATTTTGAAATAAGAACATTGGATACTGGAAGCAAGCTAGAAAAATGGGAAATAGAAGATGAGACAATAAAAACCCCTAAACCATGACAACCAAATTAAAGAAGCATCATCGAGCAAGAAAATGATAAAATTGGTGAACAAAGAAAACTTGAATGCTCAAAGTCCAAATAAAACAGGCCAAGCACTAACTAGACCAGGGCATAGGTCGGGTTGGGCATGTTCACAAGTTCAGCTCACGGGCTTGGGGCATTGACGGGTCGGGCCATGCCTGAGTCCGTGTGGCGGGCCATGTCGAGTCGAGCCTAAAGTTTCCATATTTTTTCCATGGCCCGGCTTTGGGGCACGGGCATGCGGGCCTAGCCTATGTTTTATATTATTTTTTGTTCTTAGCAGTTTTAGAGTAAAAATTAAGAAAAGAGGTGCTCGGCCCGGGCCTGAAATAAAATTTCTTGATTGTGGCAAACCCACGATCCACGTCGCGGACAACGTGACGGGTCTCAAATGGGCTCGGGCCAAACCAGACCCAAACTGTCACCTCTAGCACCAACCAACTTCAAACTCGACTAACGTCCAATCTCCCTAATGAAATGATGTACAACACTCATATAACCCTGACCCTGAATCCCTGATCATGACCCTTATATAGTTGTATCCATAGCTTACATTGCAAGACACCTAAGATTTATGACTCCACCAACATCAATTCCATGGTAACAAATTAACAATCTTAGATGTGCTCACCTATGTTTCAAAGTATTATATTATTTTATATTCAAACTCGACTAATGTCCATTCTCCCAAGCGAAATTATCTAAACTGCTCATATGACCCTGACCTGGTCATAACCCTTTATAGATGTATCCATAGTTTTCACCGTCTCGTATAATTTAGGATCCTATGCTAAATGAAATTATAAGATTTGAAAATTTGTAGTGAAGAGGAAGAGACGAAAGAGTAATTATGGGTTTTTTTTTGGAGAATAGAAAGAGACTAAGCAAAACATTACATAATTAACCTCTTTTACTATGCATCCAATATTACACTCGATAAATTGGAAAAAAATAACTTGTAATTAGAATTAGTCATTTTTATTTACTTTGAGCGAACAACTAATAGAATTGGACCCTCATATCTTTGGAAGCCATGTACAATTGCTCATCCTGCACATGGCCTTAGCCGCTCAGATGACGAGACACTTAAAATTTTCAACTCCACCAACATCAAACCATAATAACAAATTAATAATCTTAAATGACCTCACCCTTGTCTCATAGTTTTATTATGATGTTATATTCTTTCACCTCACCTCCCCAATCCCTCTACTTGACAAACTAGCGAATAAAAATATCCTAATAGGCCACCAAATGAACGAACATAGTTATCAAATATCAATCAGAGTTTCATCTCTATTCTATATGAAAAGAAGGGTAGGATACCAAAATAATAGAAACCCCATTTTACCCTCTAACTCTTTACTTTAATTTTAAAAAAATAAAAAAGGAAACTACCTACTTTGTTTAAAAAATAAAAAAAGACATTACAAAAAGAAAACCATCAACAATTCAAATATCCCTAATTTATTAGATATAATTAACAATTCATTTAATTTTCTACATCCCTTAAAAAATTACTTTTCTACATCCCTTAAAAAAAATTAATTTTCTACATGTTTTCACACGCATCGCGTGCATATAAAAACTAGTAAGACTGATGTAAATCTACCATGCACTTCCAAAAACCTCCAATCCAACCATTCTCGACAGGCACGAAACCAATGGTAAAAAAGTATCAGGAGTTTTTTATTTTGAAATTTCTTGAGACGTATTTCGAAACTCAATAACCTATACTCCCTTATGAATACACCATCTAGATTGATCATTGTCTATCCAGCCTACATGAGGCACTTCACACCCTCAACCTTTCATTAGAAAAACTTACACACCAAAAAGCAGTGATCGCTCCACAAATCGAAAGAACTTTGTCGAGTCACTGGTTAGATTTAGAACCCTGAAACCTCTATAATGGGTTATAAGTGTTTGAAAGATTGTGGATGGAGAAATGTAAAAAAGAAAAAAAAAAAAAAAAAAAAAAAAGACAGTATTAGTAAAGCTTGAAGGAGGCTAAAGTTCTTGAAAATTGGAAATAGACAATGATGCCGACAGCAGTCTGCAGAGCTTAGAGATGGCAATTAGAGGTTAAAGTTATTCAGGTAAAATCTGAAATCCAATCCAATCCAAATTTGTAATTCGGATCGGATTCAAACTGTGTTCGAATTGAGATTTTTTGAAAAATTGGATTTTTGGATCGGATTGGATTGAGGGTAGTTGGATCCAAAAATCCAATATAAACGAATAGTAATATGCGTTGTATCATGTATCTGGATTGGACTTAAGTGCTTAAATATTTTTTCGGTTTTTTCACCATATACCCCTGCCCAATTTTTTTTTGCACCGTATACCCTTTCAACTTTCCAAATTCATCATATACCCCTCACATTTCGAAAAATACATCAACTTACCCTTTTGACTAACGGTGTTAGACTTCCGTTATTCATTAACCCCTAATCCCCTCTAACCCTAATCAATTAAACTTAATTAAACCCTAACTCTAACCCTAATATAATACACTTTGGGCTCTAACCCACTGCCACATCACCCTCACCCTTTACCCCCACTGCCACATCACCCCCACCCCTTACCCACCTCCACCTCCCCACCACTGTCACATCACTGCCACATCATCCCCCGCTGACCCCCCTCCACCTCCCCACCACCCCCGAATCCCGCCTCCCCACTCCCCGGCAACCCCCTTCCCCACTCCTCGACAACCCCGCCTCCCCACTCCCCGGCAACCCCATTCCCCACTCCCCACACAACCCCCGAGACCACCGACCCACCCCCGTCGATTTTCGCACCCCCCACCCCAGTCGATTTCCTCGCCGATTTCCGCAGCAGGTCAGCCCACACCAGCGCAAGATCCGACATCGGCAACCTGAAGAGACAAGGAGGGGGTTCGACAACCCGCCCCCTCCTATTGCCCGACAACTTGATTAGAGACCGACGAACGCGTGAATCCTCGAACACAGACCGAAGAACCCGTGAATCCTCGAACAAAAATCCGGTGGGGTGGGGTTTACAGTTGTGAAAATCCGGTGGACTGGGGTGGGTGCGAAAATCCGGTACGCGTAAACACAGACCGACGACGAACTTGTGAATCCTCGAACATAAATCCGGTGGAGTCGATTTTACAGTTGCGAAAATCCGGTGGAGTGGGGTGGGTGAGAAAATCGCGGTGGGGTGGGGGTGGGGGTGGGGTGGGCGAGGTTGCAAGGGTGGGGGTGGGGGTGGGGGTGGGGGTGGTGGGCTGGCGAGGTTGCGGCTGGGGTGATGGGGGTACTGGGCTGGTGGGGCTGGGGTAGTTAGGGGTGGTGGGCTATGGGTGGGTGGTGGGCTTTTAGGGTTAGTTAGGTTTTTAGGGTTTGTTATTGTTTTAGGGTTATTTAGGGTTTAGGGTTAGGGTAGTTAATTAGAATTAGGAGAGGATTAGGACCTAATGACTAACGGAAGTCTAACGCCGTTAGTCAAAAGGGTAAGTTGATGTATTTTTCAAAAAGTGAGGGGTATATGATGAATTTGGAAACTTGAAAGGGTATACGGTGCAAAAAAAAATTTGTCAGGGGTATATGGTGAAAAAACCGATATTTTTTTATATATAAAAAAAAGCCTAGTCCATAGCCCAGTAGGCGTAACACTTCAAACCTTTCCCTAAAATCCTAACAACACTTAATTCCTTAATCTTAAATCTATTTTTTTATCCGTATGAGTCACGAAGGCGGTACAAAGTACCAAGAAGGGGATGGGGGTTTCGAACCTGTGATCTATCGTTCACAACATCTCAATCTTAACCACTAGGCCAAGACATCCTTGGTCAAATTTACTAGGCTGTTATTGTACTTAATTTATTTTATCGAAAAACTAGAGTTTTAAAAATCGGATTTTCTGATCGGATCCAATCTAGAGTATGAAAATTCGGATTGGATTGGATTGGATCGGATTCAAACTATAATTGGTTTGGATTCAAATTGAAAAATTAGAATCCAAATTTTGTTCGGATCGGATTGGATTATGCCATAATCCAAACTGTATACTAAACTTTCACCCCTAATACCCGACCTGCTCAGACCCTATCCTAATTTAAGGGTATGGATCTTAATTTTTTGAACCCTATAGGTAAGAGTAGGGTATGAGTCTTGATACCATCGGGGAAGCATAGGGTAAACACGTAAGGGTCCAATTCTCAAATACCCAGACCTAGACCTGATCAGAAAAGGCCCGGTGCCACCCGAAAAACCACCGGGTTTGGGCAGCAAAATGTGGTCCGAAACTGGACTTCGGGCCTGGACTTTGTGGGCCTAAAATGTGGGAAATGTTAGATCGATGTTGTATGAATTGCTTAAAGAGTATAGAGGTATGGATGGTGGGAGTGTGGTGGTAGTGGTGAGATAGGTGAGGGCACATCAAGCCATGCTACTTATTTTACTAGTGATAGTGGTAGTGATAGGTTGGCAAAATTATAGTTCTTGTATGAGTAATAAACAAAGAAGTGTTGTAGATAAATCACAACTTGACCTTTATTTGGAAGAAAAGAATGTTGCTCACACTTTGAAACTTGATGTGTTGGATTGGTGGAAAAATAACGGTGGACCTCGACATGCATCCTCAACTTGCGGCATTGGCTCGTGATATTTTAGCAATTCATATATCGTCGGTTCCTTCCAAGTCCGCTTTTAGTATGGGCAAGAAATTGATTAATCCTTGGAGGGCTTCTCTTACATCAATGACAATTGAGTCTCTTGCTTGTTATATATGAGGATTGGCTACGTGCAAAAGATTTCTCTTTAGGTAATTATTTTCTTTTCTAATTTAGTAATTTGTATATAAAAAATTCTATGTTGGTTATTCATAATTTTTACATATATATTTAATCTCCAAATTGTCTTCTTTACTAATATTTTACTCTTGTTTTCTAATTAAGGTCACTCTCTCTTTTCAACTCAAGATGAAGAATGTGAGGATGATGATGATCATGATCTAGATGAAGAATGTATAATTGTTGGCTAATGAGTTGGAGTTTGTTGTAATTTGAGATGTAACACCTAAATACTCTACTATTTGCTTTTGTATTAGACATTTGAATGTTTGGACTTTTTTTTTGTTTAGACTTTAGCTCATCTCCTTTGGTTGGAGCTTGAAAGATGTAGTATTGTAGTGGTATTTAACTTGGTCTTAGGGTCTTTGACTTCTCTTCGCACTCTTTATTGATATTACTTGACAAACTAAATAACTTGTATTGGATGTTTTTTATATTTTTATTGAATTTTCAGCAAAATAGTGGACAAAAGTCATAAAACTAGTTAAAATGAAACAAAAAAATCAGGCCTGTTTGGCCCGAAAATGGCCCGCATGGGCCGGGCATTGGGCAGACCAAACTGGCCCACTGACATGGGTAGATTTTTGGTGGGTGGGCCCGGCCCGAACTCGGTCCGGCCTGGTCTTTGATCGGGTCTACCCAGACCCTACCCATAGGGCCACCCGAACTAAAATATATATATAATTAATTCTTTTAAAATTAAAAGAAATATGTATATTAGATATAAGAAACCATTTCCGTCAAAATAAAACCCTCAATCCCTTACCCTATTTGCACTCTCATAGTCTCATCTTACCAGTGTCTCATTTTCTCGCAATAAACTATCTTCTTTATTCATATTTAGATATATGAGACTTTTGAAATGTGGAAAAACTATGTATTCCTATATAATATGATATTTTGTGTGCTAATTAACAGGCCAGGTATGTATTGAATTGTATTAACAATCAATATATATAAATAAAGGAGGAACTTTTCGGGAGCTTAGGAAGCTCTTCAAGGTTTCAAGGCCATAAAGCGTGCCACATAGGATTGCCATGTCATCAAATTTTATTTTTATCTTTTACAAAAATAGAGTTCTGCATAGAATTAAATACATATAAGGAGTTTTAGATAAGCTAAAATTAGAGTTTGGTTTGCATGAACTACCTAAATTATTATATTAAGTAAATCATGTATAACTTTTGCTTCGTAATTCGGAATATTTAAATTTTTGTTCCATTGGATAGTGCTCAAAATATGCTCTGAAATAAGATCCATTTATAATATAGTTCTACAACTTATGAAATAGAGAGCGCCACGTAGGTTTGTCATGTCATTAATTTTATTTTGAATATTTTAGAAAATAGAGTTCTACATATATTTAAATACATAAAAAGAGTTTTGGATAACGAGAAATTAGAGTTTCGTTTTGAATAAACAATTGAAATTATTATATTATGCAAATTGAATATAAGAGTTTGGTTTTGCATGAACAACCTATATTATTATATTACGTAAATCACGTATAACTTTTGCTACGTAATTCGAAATATTTTAATTTTGGTTCCATTGGATAGTGCTCGAAATATGCTTTGAAATAAGATCCATTTACAATATAGTTCTAGAAATTATGAAACAGAGAGCGCCACGTAGGATTGTCATGTCATTAATTTTTATTTTAAGTATTTTTAAAAATAGAGTTCTATATATATTTAAATACATAAAAAGAGTTTTTGATAACGAGAAATTAGAGTTTCATTTTGAATAAACAACCTAAATTATTATATTATGTAAATTGAATATAAATTTTGTTACCTAATTCAAAATATTATAGTTTTTTTACCATTTGAGAGTGCTTGAAATATACTTCAAAATAAGATCCATTTACAATATATATTTTTACAACTCATGAAAATATATCAAACTAAATGAATGGTAATAAATTATTTAGTCTTTCTTTTAGAAATATAATAATAGTTATAACTATATTGTACTATATGTGATTATAGCATATTCTCATAGGTCTAATTTACAGGATTAAACATATTATCTTTCAAAACGCCAGTTTTACGAGTCCGGATCCTCTCTAGATTTTTAATAAAATTCTACAAAGGTAGAGTTATATATGAACCATACATTTTATATTTTTTTGAATAAATGAACCAAACATTTTAAATCAAGGGCGCGTATTGGTGAAAAGGGGGATATAAGGGGTTGGATTTTGATGAGAAAAAATAGATGAAATTTTGGAAGATAATATATGAGCTATTGATTTTTTATTTAGTGGTTAATATTTCTCAAACTCTACATTGTAGAGTTCTTTCAGAACTCTAAAGGATAAATCCAAACATCAGCCTTACTCAACTGAACCAAAACAATTTAGTATTCCAACAAAATTTATTAAGGAATTTATTTGTCACAACAAAAATTAAAATCTATAACAATAAAGTTACATATATACTCCCTCCGTTTCCTAAAGATCTTCCCACTTACTGTTCCTACAGATACCAAGGAAAATCAAGTTGTGTGGCATGTGTGAGTAAAGTAGGAGAGAGAAAGGGTTAAGATAAATAAACAAATAAAAAGGGGTTAAAGTAGGAGAAAGAAAGGAGTAAAATTGAATTAATAATGTAATGGTGGACCATATGATAGTGACATGAGAGGGTAAATGGAAATTTATTTGCCAAATAAGGAATAAAGCAAAAGGGAAGATCTTTGAAACACCCTTAAACGGAAAGAGGGAAGATCTTTAGGAAACGGAGGGAGTATTAGAGTTTTGGATGATAAAAAATTAGACTATAATTTTCAAAAACAACCTTAGAATATTATTGAGAGCTCCACCTAAGCATGACATGTCATTCTATTTAATTTTTACTTTTTTTAAATTGTGTTTAACATATATATAAATACATATAAGGTATTTTAATAAGTACTTATTCAACTATGTAAATTATATATAACTTGTACATAATTCGCAATATTATATATTTTTTAAATCGGAGAGTGCTCGAAATATGTTCCGAAATAAGTTCAATATACAATATAGTTTTACAACTTATAAAACTATATTTATTTATATGAACAATAATGTATTATTTATTATTTATTTTAAATACATATAAATTTAATTATAAAAATAGTGTATAATATGCAACAATAACAATTATGTCTTTCAAAATTATACTTTTAGAAATTGAGTTATATAAAAATAAAAAATACATACATAGCATACCATGATGACATTACATGAAGAATCAAATGAAAGTTTGACAACGATATTGCAGAGGTATTATGCAATTGACTAATTATTGTATTCCTAGATTATTTGTTGTATACATAATTATTTATGTTTTTTTTCCGTATATCTAAATGTCAGATCTTATTCTTTTCTCAATGAACTTAATTCTACTAAAACTATTTGGAAAATCAAGGTTCGAGTTTCTAGACTATTTGAAGTCGCATATCATAAAAAATGGGAAGTTTGATAAGTCTTAATATGGTCATGATTGATGAAGAGATTTTTTCTCTTAAATAGTATTTTCGATTATTAATATAGAGGTACTTTTATATTTAAGTTATTTTATTCATGATACCATTATTATGATCTTCTTTTTGGTTTTCCCATCTTCTATTGTATATGCGTTAGTGTTTACGTGCTATATTAAAAGTTGAAATTGTGGCAGACACTCATATTTTTTCTCTCTATTTTTTGTGTCCTACATCTATTAAATTATTACCCTCTACTTTCTTAAAGTATCATTCGGGCATTTTCCATGTTAAAATTGTGTTAGCTATTGTTAGATACCAATTATTGGCATACTATTTAGGAAAAATTGACAATAGAGGTCTGAACTTTGGGTGATAATTTTTAAAAGGTCTGAACTATTGATTAACCTGTGTAGGTCCCAACTTTAGGGGGTCTTAACTTTTAGCGGGCCTCGACGACTTAAAACTGAAGATTTTTTTTAAAATATCACCTAGTTCCTACATCCCTCCCTCAATTAACCCTTATGATGTGACCCAAGTTTTACAAGTGATGACCTATTAAGTCAGTTTTAAGTCACTAAGGCCCGCTAAAAGTTAAGACCCCCTAAAGTTGGGACCTACACAGGTTAATCAATAGTTCAGACCTTTTAAAAATTATCACCCAAAGTTCAGACCTCTATTGTCAATTTTTCCTACTATTTAATAATATACTTAACTACAATATTTAAACGAACATTAAAAATATAAAATTTGTACAACAAATCTAGAAATTAAAGTATAACGACAAATAATTTTTCTGTCTTTTTCTACTGCAACAACGGGTTTGGGCATGTTTTTAAGAAAATAAAAAATATGGATTATTTAGCATAATGGGGTTAACTAGAGTAGGGGATAAGTAAATCCTAAATAAAGTAAACACAACTTTTTGAGGTAATTTGAGTAATTAATGATGGCTTTATTAACATCAAGTAAAAACGATGTTGTCAATTATAGTTATTTTTTTAACAAAAGTGGAAAGGTTCTAATAGATGAAACTACCCAAAGTGATAATTGTTGCAATATAAAAAGAATGGAGAAATTATATAAAAAAAATGGTGTTGAAAAATCTCATTTCACAAAAAAAACAAACAATCAACAATATTAACAAAAAAATTTGCAAACAATAAAATAAACAATAACCTGTGCAACGCACGGGTTTCAAAACTAGTTATATACACACGTGAAAATGTAATCGGAATTTTTTTGTATTAGAGTCATTCTAGATTCAAGACCATACCCTATGGCACCTACATGTAAGGATAGGGGTCCTAAAATTTTACCCTATGGGTATGAGTTTTGATTCTACATCCAAAAATTAGAGTATGAGTATGAGTAAGGTATGAGTGTACCCATCATTACCCATTGCTAGGGGTGTAAGCGGACTGCGAAAAGTCTAGAGTCCAATCCAGTCCAATCCAAACTTGTCAGACTGCACTGGACTGAAATTTTTTGGACTGGACTTAGACTCAAATTTTCGAGTCCAAATTTTTTCGTACTGGATTTGGAGTCATCCTTTTGGAGTCCAATAAGTCCAGTTTAATCCAATATATATATATATATATATATATATATTATATATATATATATATATATATATATATATAATTATATATATATATATATATATATATATATATATAATATGTGACTTATTTTATGGAAAGGACATTATGAGCTTAATTTTTCAAATTCAATTATGAGAAAACGTTGTGAATCATTAAATCTAAATCGGAGAAAGAAAATAATATAATAATCGGACTGGACTGGACTGCATTCGAACTCAAGAAAAAATTATCGAACTGAACTGGACTGCACTAAAAAATTATTGGGATTTTCTACGTAGTGCCCCTGTGTTTTTTGAAATTCTACGTTGTACCCAGCCTTTTTGAACTCTCCACATTGTACCCCTAAACTTTCTAAACGTCACACAACATACCCTTACTTATAGAAAATCCTACTCCAAACCTCACTTAGTTTTCAATTTATCAGATCATATCCCAAACCTCAGTCAACTAACAAGGCTAAAACATCCTACTCTATCCCCCAAGGTAAGAAATTCCCAAAATCTATTGTTTGATATCGTGTATAAGGGTATTGTGGGTAACGTTAAGAAATCTTAGGGGTACAACGTGGAAATTTTAAAAACGTCGGGCACAATATAGAATTTCGTAAAACACAAGGGTACTATGTAGAAAAACCCCATTTGGATCGGACTTGGACTCAATTTCTCAAGTTCAAAAAACTTTGGAGTGGATTTGGATTTGGCAAAGTATAATCCAGTCCAATCCACTTACACCCCTACCCATTGTCATCTCTAGCAGAGCGGGTTCTTATTTGGTCCTTTTTTTCATCAAATTGCTACCTCAACTAATTAACCAACAATTCTCAAGATATGTCATTTTACTTTTTACAGAAAAACGTTCCTTTGCCTCAAAACCCCTAAAAACTTTCTGCTTCAAACTTTCACCCACAGAGGTGCTCGACTGTCGCATGAGCCACCTTGGGCTCCTCACGCCGGCAGTCGAGCCCTCCCTAACCCCTTGGTTTGGTTATGTTTCCATTTTCGCCTTATGTGGTCCAGTTGATGTTGTCATATGTCGTCGATAGTTTTTCCCCGCCCCCGTAGTCGCATGGTCCCCCACCGCCATAGTTGCATTGGTCTCGTTCCCCTTTCCCGGTGTTCCTCGATTTCCATCTCCCTCCATGCAGCGCCTGGATATCCCCCCCCCCCATCCCTATGGTGCCCTAACCTGATGTGTATAGGGCTTCCCTGTCCCATTTCCCCCCTGTTATGTGTCGGGTTTCCCCTTCCTCTTCCCCCCGATTGTGTCAGGATCCCCTCCCCCCCCCCTCCCCTATTTGTGTCGGGCTCCCTTCCCCCTCCCCCTGGTCTTTGGGCTTCCCCTCCCCCTGATTGTTGGTGATTCCCCGCAGTATGTTGGTTTGTTTTTAATATGTGTAGTTCTTCTTAAAATCCTAGGAATAAGTTGTTTTTTTTATAGCTGCTCACGTTATTATTTGTGGCTTTTGTCAGTTGGATAAGGCATGGGAATCATAACAGTAGAATACGTGGTGTTTTTGAAATTTGTGATGAGGGAAAAGGTGAATCAAGAAGAATGTGTGTGTGCGGACGAGGCGATGAAGGTTTTTCATGGTTAGGATGTGTGTTTTCCGTTTCACAAACTGCAGGTGTGTTCTAAAGCTCACTTTATTTAGCTCTATGTTTAGCTTGGCATTGACCTTCATGGTCCTTGCCTTAACAAATTCAAATTAAAGGCGACACCCCAGTTGCATCTGGTGGTTTTCAGCACGACCATTCCCATGTATTACTCCTATCTAAGGGAGAAATCTGAAATACTCTTGTAGGCATAAAATTTTTATTATATGCCACGTCACACATTAAAGTCAAATGTTGACTTTTGTTAATAAATGATCATCTAAATTAATTAATTTGAGCTCACTATTAAACGTGGCCTATTTGTAATTAAATCATTTATTATTGAGTCTTGGACTCATTAAATGAAGGTTGGACTGTTATGTCTATGAGGCCCAAGAGGCAGGTCATGTGGAAACCCTAGGGTTCTCCTAACTCTATAAATAAAGCTCTCCTCTTCACTTGCTGGAGGAAAAGAAATCAGACTCCATAACCAGCAAAGAGAAAAACATAAGGCACAACCTAAACTTCTCAAGTAGCCTCTCTATCAGTCAAGTTGCATCAGATTCTCTCCGAGAACAAGAACAAGATCAACCTTGAGCGAGATCAAGCCCAAAGGCCCTCATTCAAGAAGATCATATTGGTTCTTGAGCAACAACAAACCAACATCAAATACTTCCAATAGAAGAAGAACAACAAGAATTCAAATTGACGTGCCGTTTTATTCTACATCAACTTCTCTGAACAAGATCATGCATGAAGGCCCTTATTCAAGAAAATCAAAGCTGTTCGTGAATTGCAAAGTTCAAATACACGTGGAGATTTAATCAGAGGATTAAAACATTAGAGATTGTAACCCAAAAATACAAAATTAATAAAATATTATTTTGTTCACATCTTTTGACTCTCTATTTTGTAGATCTAAAATTTGTGTTTACAAATTTGGCACGCTCGGTGGGACAATCTCTACCTCTCATCTTTTTCTCCATTCAAGCAATGAAGCAAATTCATCCGACCATGGTGGCCAAGAGAAGATCTGTTCATGACAGCAATAAATCCTTTCCTCCAAGTGTGGATCCTTATTGGAGCGACGGACGTTGTTAATGTAAGTGTCATGACCATTGAAGCAAATACCATGGAGGAAGAATTAGCAAACATGAAGATGCTTATTCACAAACTCGCCAAGGAAAATGAGGAAAAAGAAGCACAAATCAAATTCCAAAGCAAACAACTTGCTGCTCTGACAAAGAAACTTGAGAAACGTCCAACTGGTGAAAGCGAAGGTGATAGTGGTGGATCCAAATTTAGCATGAAGTCAAAGACTAGTGCAAAGGATGGAGCTATCCATGGCGATTCATTCAATTTCCAACAAATTCAAGATATGATAGCCACAGCTGTCAAACGCCAACTTAGTGGAGATTTTGATGGGAACGACCACTACACAAAGCCTTATACAAAGAGAATTGATGCCCTAGAAATGCCTATGGGATATCAACCTACCAAATTAATGCATTTTGATGGCATTGGCAATCCCAAACAACATATATCACACTTTATTGAAACTTGTAATAATGCAGGTACTGAAGGAGACCTACTCGTAAAGCAGTTCGTTCGATCTCTGAAAGGAGTGGCATTTGATTGGTACACCGACTTAGCCGCTAGTTCAATTGACAACTGGGAACAAATGGAAGGAGCATTTATGGGTCGTTTCTTCAGCACTCGCCGTATTGTCCGCATGACTGAGTTGACAAAAACCACCCAGCTAGCGGATGAGCCTGTTATAGAATATATTAATCGATGGCGCACGTTGTGTCTTCGGTGCAAAGATCACCTATCTGAATCATCCGCTGTAGAGTTGTGCACCCAAGGCATACATTGGGACCTGGCTTACATATTGCAAGGAATTAAGCCAAACACATTCCAAGAACTGGCAACTCGGGCTCACGAAATGGAGATGACCATCGCCAACCATGAAGAGAATTATGATTAGTCATCTACATTGATGGTTGTTCATGGCTGCAACCTTGTAAAAAAAAATTCACAAAAGGACAAAAATACCCAAAAAAAACTCCTAAGTAAGAGTATAAACTGCATATCTGGAAAAAAAATCTCCTAAGCAAGAGTATAAACTGCAAATTAAAAAATAAAAAGAACTCCTAAGTAAGAGTATAAACTGCATAACTAGAACAAAAAAAATTACTCCTAAGCAAGAGGATAAACGGCATATATACTTGTCAAAAAATTGAAAATCGAACTACGTTTGGCTGATCCAAAAAGGTGTAAAAAACCACTTTATCTGGTACGTAGGCATTTTGGATAATTAAATATTTAAGATAATTAAATATTCAAGAGCAGCCACAAAAAAGTAAGTATAATTTTAAAATTATACTCCATCAAGTCTAAATATGTTTTAACAAAATACGAAACACAAGCTTGGGGGCATAGTTGTTGTCCACTTGGCTTCACTAATCACTTTGTCAGATGATGAAGCATGATAAAAACTTTGCGGTTGTCATTCATTCGAAATTCTGGAGAAAGCTATCAAGCACCTGATTTTGAACAAATATGTTAAGCATGAAGATTGGAGAAAGCTCTCAAGCACCAATACTTCGTCAAATCGCCTCGAAGTTCTGGAGAAAGCTTCCAAGCACCAGAGATCCGACAAAAATTTAAGCAACAAGATCGATGGAGAAAGCTTCCAAGCACCATCACCTATTAAAGTTCGTTGGAAAAAGCTTCCAAGCACCAACACTTGGCCGCATACACTTAAAACATTGAATTGGAGAAGAGCTCAAAAGCGCGGAATATTTTATTGTACGATGGAGAAAGCTTCCAAGCACCATCAACTTCAAAATAAACATGATGGTTTAGACCTTTGGAAAAAGTTTTCACGGAATTTGGAGAAAATTTCAAGCACCAACACCGTGGCGAGCAAAGATCAATCACCACCTTCAACCAACATCATACATGTCAGAAAAGTCGTGCCAAAGCTTCTAATAAGACAGATTTGCGGCAACGACGTCAAATATGGCGACTCACCCTATAAAGAGTTCAAGTCGTCATCCTGAGAAATTGGTGATAGGATGTCTACTTCTCCACCAAGGTGTAAAGGTGACAAGTTAGACAATTCTTGTGTTGGCTAAGCACCTCCCCCATCGTGGCTCATATGTGACATTAAGAAGTAGCTCGTTGACATAAAATGATGGATCCATTCTACTCTAATCATAATCTGAAAAGAAAAATGACAGAGTATCAACATGAATACATTACTATATGATCTATATCCATCATGACATCATCATGTTATTGCCAAAAAAAAAAAGAAGCTGAAAAGTGGCGCAACAATTCAGCACCATATTTCACACCATGTGAATTTTACCAAAGAATATAGGACACAAATAACAAAATAAAACCAAAAGCCAAATTTCCATGAAGAACAATTCTTTGGGTCATACTCATCCATGAACTTCTTATTTTCACCAAAATACCATGATAAACATCATGAAAACACCAGGGCCTCGGGGCAGTGCGTTTATGGCAGCGAGAAAAGGATCTGTCAAGAATGGCATCTCCTCCTTCATGGTGTCAAGGGCTCTCATCCATGGTGTTAAGCAGGTGGCTTAGCAGTTTCTTGAACAATGGTCATGTAGGCTTGGCTTGAACTCCTTGCTCATCGACTTCCATGATGATAAAAAAATTTCACTCCCATGATGTTGTATTTATAGCCGAGAGATATTGAGTTAGCAAGGACTTTCCATCCATCAAAAATTGATTTTCAAAAAAAAAAGTTTGTTGAGCATTTTGTGGGTTTTGACCAAGTTCTGTATATTAAAACAAAAGTTAGTTGAGCAATGCGGGTGTGGTAGTGCTGGCAAGACCACGGCTTGGGAACACAGGGACAGGGGGCAGAGCAATGTAGTTGTGCTAGTGCTGGTATGGCGGCAAGATCACAGCTTCGGGGATACATGGCCTCGGGGCAGTGCAGTGGGGGCAGTGCTAGTATGGCTTCGACTTGTGCTCGGGGTCGGTTTCGGGTCCTCCGCGTCGGCAGAAGGTCGCGTCTCGCTTTGATGATGGAGTAAAATTTGTGGCGTCAAAGATGCATATATATAATGTGGGAATAAGTTTTTGAGTTGGATAAAAATTCTACAAACTTATTTATCCTAAACCACAAAAGATTTGGATTAAAGTTTGAAGCAATGTTATCTCCTTCAAATTCCATAAAATCCGGCCAAACATGGAATATGAGCATGTATATAATTTCTATCTTGTGTAGAAGAGCAAATTATATCCTAAGTTGTAAAGTCAACCACAAAAAAAAAATACTCATGGGCTTTAATTGATTGTGGACTTGTAGTAATACTACTACAGTACGTGGCATGAGGCACATTAACAAAAAGGAAAGTATTTGGTGGGCTTGATCATGACAAAAGTCATGTGGTTATATCAAGACAATATGGCCATGGGCTTGTATGTTAAAAATTTCGAGACTTAATCACAATCAAAACACTCAAATCGTGTATGTGATGCAGTCTCGAGGGGGCAATTTGTAGGCATAAAATTTTTATTATATGCCACGTCACACATTAAAGTCAAATGTTGACTTTTGTTAATAAATGATCATCTAAATTAATTAATTTGAGCTCACTATTAAACGTGGCCTATTTTAATTAAATCATTTATTATTGAGTCTTGGACTCATTAAATGAAGGTTGGACTGTTATGTCTATGAGGCCCAAGAGGCAGGTCATGTGGAAACCCTAGGGTTCTCCTAACTCTATAAATAGAGCTCTCCTCTTCACTTGCTGGAGGAGAAGAAATCATCCAGAACCAGCAAAGAGAAAAACATAAGGCACAACCTAAACTTCTCAAGTAGCCTCTCTACCAGTCAAGTTGCATCAGATTCTCCGAGAAGAAGAACAAGATCAACCTTGAGCGAGATCAAGCCCAAAGACCCTCATTCAAGAAGATCATATTGGTTCTTGAGCAACAACAAACCAACATCAAATACTTCCAATAGAAGAAGAACAACAAGAATTCAAATTGACGTGCCGTTCTATTCTACATCAACATCCCTAAACAAGATCATGCATGAAGGCCCTTATTCAGGAAAATCAAAGCTGTTCGTGAATTGCAAAGTTCAAATACACGTGGAGATTTAATCAGAGGATTAAAACATTAGAGATTGTAACCCAAAAATCAAAATTAATAAAATATTATTTTGTTCACATCTTTTGACTCTCTATTTTGCAGATCTAAAATTTGTGTTTACAAATTTGGCACGCTCGGTGGGACAATCTCTACCTCTCATCTTTTTCTCCATTCAAGCAATGAAGCAAATTCATTCGACCATGGTGGCCAAGAGAAGATATGTTCATGACAGCAACAAATCCTTTTCTCCAAGCGTGGATCCTTCGACGGAGTCCATCATTGGAGCAACGGACGTTGTTAATGTAAGTGTCATGACCATTGAAGCAAATACCATGGAGGAAGAATTAGCAAACATGAAGATGTCTATTCACAAACTCGCCAAGAGAATGAGGAAAAAGAAGCACAAATCAAATTCCAAAGCAAACAACTTGCTGCTCTGACAAAGAAACTTGAGAAACGTCCAACTGGTGAAAGCGAAGGCGATAGTGGTGGATCCAAATTTAGCATGAAGTCAAAGACTAGTGCAAAGGATGGAGCTATCCATGGCGATTCATTCAATTTCCAACAAATTCAAGATATGATAGCCACAGCTGTCAAACGCCAACTTGGTGGAGATTTTGAGGGAACGACCACTACACCAAGCCTTATACAAAGAGAATTGATGCCCTAGAAATGCCTATGGGTATCAACCTCCCAAATTCATGCATTTCGATGGCATTGGCAATCCCAAACAACATATACACACTTTATTGAAACTTGTAATAATGCAGGTACTGAAGGAGACCTACTCGTGAAGCAGTTCGTTCGATCTCTGAAAGGAGTGGCATTGATTGGTACACCGACTTAGCCGCTAGATCAATTGACAATGGGAACAAATGGAAGAAGCATTTATGGATCGTTTCTTCAGCACTCGCCGTATTGTCAGCATGACTGAGTTGAACAAAACCACCCAGCTGGCGGATGAGCCTGTTATAGAAATATATTCGATGGCGCACGTTGTGTCTTCAGTGCAAAGATCACCTTCTGAACATCCGCTGTAGAGTTGTGCACCCAAGGCATGCATTGGGACCTGGCTTACATATTGCAAGGAATTAAGCCAAACACATTCCAAGAACTGGCAACTCGGGCTCACGAAATGGAGATGACCATCGCCAACCATGAAGAGAATTATGATTAGACATCTACATCGATGGTTGTTCATGGCTGCAACCTTGTAAAAAAAATTCACAAAAGGACAAAAATACCCAAAAAAAAAAAAACTCCTAAGTAAGAGTATAAACTGCATATCTGGAAAAAAAAATCTCCTAAGCAAGAGCATAAACTGCAAATTTTAAAAAAAAAAAGAACTCCTAAGTAAGAGTATAAACTGCATAACTAGAACAAAAAAAAATTACTCCTAAGCAAGAGGATAAACGGCATACTTGTCAAAAAATTAAAAATCGAACTACGTTTGGCTTGATCCAAAAAGGTGTAAAAAACCACTTTATCTGGTACGTATGCATTTTGGATAATTAAATATTTAAGATAATTAAATATTCAAGAGCAGCCACAAAAAAGTAAGTATAATTTTAAAGTTACACTCCATCAAGTCTAAATATGTTTTAACAAAATACGAAACACAAGTTTGGGGGCATAGCTGTTGTCCACTTGGCTTCACTAATCACTTTGTCAGATGATGAAGCATGATAAAAACTTTGCGGTTGTCGTTCATTCGAAGTTCTGGAGAAAGCTATCAAGCACCAGAGTTTCAACAAATATGTTAAGCATGAAGATTGGAGAAAGCTCTCAAGCACCAATACTTCGTCAAATCGCCTCGAAGTTCTGGAGAAAGCTTCCAAGCACCAGAGATCCGACAAAAATTTAAGCAACAAGATCGATGGAGAAAGCTTCCAAGCACCATCACCTATTAAAGTTCGTTGGAAAAAGCTTCCAAGCACCAACACTTGGCCGCATACACTTAAAACATTGAATTGGAGAAGAGCTCAAAAGCGCGGAATATTTTATTGTACGATGGAGAAAGCTTCCAAGCACCATCAACTTCAAAATAAACATGATGGTTTAGACCTTTGGAAAAAGTTTTCACGGAATTTGGAGAAAATTTCAAGCACCAACACCGTGGCGAGCAAAGATCAATCACCACCTTCAACCAACATCATACATGTCAGAAAAGTCGGGCCAAAGCTTCTAATAAGACAGATTTGCGGCAACGACCTCAAATATGGCGACTCACCCTATAAAGAGTTCAAGTCGTCATCCTGAGAAATTGGTGATAGGATGTCTACTTCTCCACCAAGGTGTAAAGGTGACAAGTTAGACAATTCTTGTCTTGGCTAAGCACCTCCCCCATCGTGGCTCATATGTGACATTAAGAAGTGGCTCGTTGACATCAAATGATGGATCCATTCTACTCTAATCATAATCTGAAAAGAAAAATGACAGAGTATCAACATGAATACATTACTATATGATCTATATCCATCATGACATCATCACGTTATTGCCAAAAAAAAAAGAAAGTTGAAAAGTGGCGCAGCAATTCTGCACCATATTTCACACCATGTGAATTTTACCAAAGAATATAGGACACAAATAACAAAATGAAACCAAAAGCCAAATTTCCATGAAGAACAATTCTTTGGGTCATGCTCATCCATGAACTTCTTATTTTCACCAAAATACCATGATAAACCTCATGAAAACACCAGGGCCTCGGGGCAGTGCGTTTATGGCAGCGAGAAAAGGATCTGTCGAGAATGGCATCTCCTCCTTCATGGTGTCAAGGGCTCTCATCCATGGTGTTAAGCAGGTGGCTTAGCAGCTTCTTGAACAATGGTCATGTAGGCTTGGCTTGAACTTCTTGCTCTTCGACTTCCATGATGTTGTATTTATAGCCGAGAGATATTGAGTTAGCAAGGACTTTCCATCCATCAAAAATTGATTTTCAAAAAAAAAAAGTTTGTTGAGCATTTTGTGGGTTTTGACCAAGGTCTAGTATATTAAAACAAAAGTTAGTTGAGCAATGCGGGTGTGGTAGTGCTGGCAAGACCACGGCTTGGGAACACAGGGACAGCGGGCAGAGCAATGTAGTTGTGCTAGTGTTGGTATGGCGGCAAGATCACAGCTTCGGGGATACAGGGCCTCGGGGCAGTGCAGTGGGGGCAGTGCTAGTATGGCTTTGACTTGTGCTCGACGTCGGTTTCGGGTCCTCCGCGTCGGCAGAAGGTCGCGTCTTGCTTTGATGATGGAGTAAAATTTGTGGCGTCAAAGATGCATATATATAATGTGGGGATAAGTTTTTGAGTTGGATAAAAATTCTACAAACTTATTTATCCTAAACCACAAAAGATTTGGATTAAAGTTTGAAGCAATGTTATCTCCTTCAAATTCCATAAAATTCGGCCAAACATGGAATATGAGCATGTATATAATTTCTATCTTGTGTAAAAGAGCAAATTATATCCTAAGTTGTAAAGGCAACCACAAAAAAAAATACTCATGGGCTTTAATTGATTGTGGACTTGTAGTAATACTACTACAGTACGTGGCATGAGGCACATTAACAAAAAGGAAAGTATTTGGTGGGCTTGATCATGACAAAAGTCATGTGGTTATATCAAGACAATATGGCCATGGGCTTGTATGTTAAAAAAATTCGAGACTTAATCACAATCAAAACACTCAAAATCGTGTATGTGATGCAGTCTCGAGGGGGCAATTTGTAGGCATAAAATTTTTATTATATGCCACGTCACACATTAAAGTCAAATGTTGACTTTTGTTAATAAATGATCATCTAAATTAATTAATTTGAGCTCACTATTAAACGTGGCCTATTTTAATTAAATCATTTATTATTGAGTCTTGGACTCATTAAATGAAGGTTGGACTATTATGTCTATGAGGCTCAAGAGGCAGGTCATGTGGAAACCCTAGGGTTCTCCTAACTCTATAAATAGAGCTCTCCTCTTCACTTGCTGGAGGAGAAGAAATCAGACTCCAGAACCAGCAAAGAGAAAAACATAAGGCACAACCTAAACTTCTCAAGTAGCCTCTCTACCAGTCAAGTTGCATCAGATTCTCCGAGAAGAAGAACAAGATCAACCTTGAGCGAGATCAAGCCCAAAGACCCTCATTCAAGAAGATCATATTGGTTCTTGAGCAACAACAAACCAACATCAAATACTTCCAATAGAAGAAGAACAGCAAGAATTCAAATTGACGCGTCATTCTATTCTACATCAACATCCCTGAACAAGATCATGCATGAAGGCCCTTATTCAGGAAAATCAAAGTTGTTCGTGAATTGCAAAGTTCAAATACACGTGGAGATTTAATCAGAGGATTAAAACATTAGAGATTGTAACCCAAAAATACAAAATTAATAAAATATTATTTTGTTCACATCTTTTGACTCTCTATTTTGCAGATCTAAAATTTGTGTTTACAACTCTCAAGAGAGTAATGAGTCACAAAGGCACGTGACTTTTCATCAAATCATGCACCCATAATCCCAAGCAATATCAGATTGTTGGAATTGCTCATGCAGTAAGATGCAACGCTCGCCATTGGTTGTTTGTTGTCCAAATTGTGAATGACACTCACTTCTCTTCTCTTATCACTGTCATCAACCATCAACGCTTTGACTCCACCATCACAAGCATTGACCAGCGAGACCCTGCCATCAGCCATCAACGCTTTGACTCCACCATCACAAGCATTGACCAGCGATGCCCTCCTTATTGATTTTTCTTATTTTTGTTTTCTGTGGACTATAAGAGCTCCTAAAGCTCCTTTGAGTTTATTTGTTGAGTTTTTTGCGAAGATATACCAAGGTAATAGATCATTTTGTGAGGATATACCTCACTAAAAAAAATTTGTGGGGATATACCAACCTAAATTTAAGTTTTCTTAAAAGGTACCAAAATCACTATTTCTGGCGAGAAAGTCAAATTTTCAGCCTTTGAATTGCTTGATTACTCTTTTTATAGTGTGTGATATTCAATTAATTCTATTACATTCATTTTCCACCAACTTCTTCACTGTCACTTTGTAGCTCACTCGCAAGTTCCTATCAAGTCAAAGGACGGAAATTTGACTTCTTCGCCGCAAAAGAGTGTTTTTGGTACATTTTAAAAAAAACTTAAATTTAGGTTGACATATCCCCACAAAAGAAATTTAGTAAGGTATATCTTCACAAAATGCCATATTACCAAGATATATCCACACAAAAAACTCTTGTTTGATTCAGATTTGATGTACGATTTCTCTATAAAAAAAACTAATTAATATACGATTTCTCGTTGTAAAAAAAAAAACTAATTAATCAATGAAGAAAAACAGCTCTATTAGCTGGTTTATTTTTCCCAAATGACAATAACAATTAATTCCAACTGACGCGAAATGAGAGTATTTTTCAGCATTATCTTCCAGAAATGTTCTTATAACCCTGTATCTTCTTAAATTTGTCCTCTGTATCTGGGCATAACCATTAATTTCAAAATCAACGTCTCTATGCTTCTGCATCCTTACCGCTGTCTCTATCTCAATGTATCGTACAAGTGCTTAATTTCAAAATCAAAATTATGTTATAATTCGTGCATCTTCCACTTTGTTGCAACACCTTTTCAGGATTCTACGACATAGATGACTCAAGGCTTACTTTTTTCTCCTACACTTCCACCCACAACACCACAAATTAAAATTACACCTAATGTGCTATCATCCCTGGCACTGCCAAGCGCCCGACCGAGACTCCATGTTTCAAGCAAAGTCTTAAAAGATCACAGTTAATCGATCACAAGAAGTTCCAAATCTCCTTTCCTAAAATATAGCTTTCCAATGTTCTTCTCTTCAGCCAACTAAATCATTACATAATCACAAGACTATTCTATACCTCCAATTATAAACTTGGAGAGCGCTACCTTCACCAAATATGTCAATCGTTCCCGACAATCGACATCACGCTTGATTAGCACAACTATAGAATGATCATGAAGCAGAAAACAATTTCAGAAGTTTGACAGTCGATTAGCAACAACAATGATCAAATTACTGTCAATGTTTAAGACAGTTAGACTGTATGGTTTACAAATGTACACTTGCAGATTTATACCAATTCTAGAGTTTTATGTACAGAATGCACTATATATAGGTCAGACCAAACCAGTCAGCAGCTTATTTACAAGAAGTGCCACTGCCAAAATACCTTGTCCACTATCCCTCCACCACTTCTGACAGCAAGATGGAGTGTCTCGGAAGCAGGCGGGACACCCCAAAGCAGTGGCACTGCAACAGTCATACTCAGCTTCTCCTGCAACCCTCCTTTCGTTCCTTTCTCAGCGGCTACAACCTGAACCACCCCGTAGTTCAGCATAATAATAAATTACCAAAATTCACACATCATACAAATTATTTTATCTTTCTTTTATATGAAAATCCAAGGGGGTTAAATTTAAACTGCAAACTTCTATTTTTTCTACCATATAATTTCATTATAATAGAAAATAATACTCCATAATGGCAGTAACAAGATTTTGTAAGCACATAAACCATAACTGTTACACAAGGCAAGGCTAAAAGATATATAAGTAGATGATGAACAGATGTTAGCATGTATATTTTGTTAAACCACAATAATTCCTTGTAAACATGCCCGATCCACCTTTTTCTGGTTATTTTGATGCGGAAGTAGTTTTAACAGTCAAGTAATCGACACTACTTATAGATGCTGCTTATCTGAATATATTTGCAGTTCTAATACGTGCATCAAGAGCTCACAAAACAACTAGAGAACCATCACATATTGCTACATAAAAGAAATTCAAAGCAGCTAAATGAAAACTAATAGAGACGGTTCAAACCTCTCCTCCTTGTTCGAGGACAGTGTCCTCAACGACATCACTAAGCATCTCGATTGAACGACAGAACCCAATGATGCAAAGCCTTCTACCCATATCAAGCCCCTGACATAACCAGTTCGAAAGCATAATTATGTGACAATAAAACCTTATTTAAACAACAGCTTAGGATTTGAAATCCAATTCTCGGTCAGCTATCAATGTTCCTCACATTTGTTGCTGCTATATCAAAAAGTGCACCTAAACAGAGGCTTTGGTTTGGATCCATGTAATCGCTCTCCTGAAAGCGCTGATACCTTGGAGGAAATTTCACCTTACCCTGAGTTTTCTGTATTGTTAAAAAGTAAGCCATATAGCTTAGCAAAAAGTGATATAATACTTGTTGAACTAATATATGAAATCAATAGAATGGCAATTAGCAAAAGCAAGTGATGAAAGCAGCAATTAGCAAAAGCAAGTGATGAAAGCAGCAATTAGCCAATTTAGATGAAGATAAGAAAGCAAACAGTTCTATCACAATCACATGATATATTCGCTCAAGATTCCATAGCAACACCACCTATTAAGGATCCAACTATAGGTAGTGTCGATAGAGCACAACTGCACAAGACATTCAGTGTCACAGCAAGCTGAACAACTACATCCAGGAAAGAATGATAACATAATACTCCCTCTATCCCACGAAGAAGTTCCTACACCATAAAAATACGGGAAATTCTACATGGTGGCCTCCTACTTTGCACTTTTCTATTTGGTGGCAAGACAAAAAAAGATTTATATCAAGTGACATCCTACTTTAGCATATTACACATAGTGACCTTAATCCACTTAAAATATGACTAATCACCCAACTAAAAAAAATTACTAACCTACACCCTAATTGATTATCTTTTAGTAACCCTCCCACCCCATCCTCCTCCTGAACTCCACCCCGCCAAGCCCCCAGAGACCGCGACCCAACCACAACATTACTAAACACGAAAGTCACCCCTCAAAAAAACTTTAGGATGAACTCTTCTCCCTCGGCCCACCTCCCTGACCCTCAGATGCCCAATCCACCGCGGCCACCTCTACAAAGCTTCTCGAAACTGCCGCCTCCTTGTAGGAAAGGTCCAGTTCAGTGTCATCCTCTACTGGACCGCCATCTCCCGAGCGGGTCATTTACTAATATGATATAGAGGACCACAGTCCACAAATCTGGCGAAAGCCGTGGCCATCTCCATCATCATAAACCTAATACCTGCAACGACGCCGATGCCTAAGATTGGGATAAGAGAAGTCTATACTCTACATAGTATGCAAACATCATCCTCCAGTAGGGACTACTTCACATATCAAATCCTGCAAAATCGCATTACTTATACTTTAAAATATGTAACCGAATTCCGGCATCATTTTGGTTCTTTCGGAAAGCAAGGTTTTGAAATGTTTCTCATATAGTCATATAGGTCTCAAAGAACCTCTTCTAGCAACTATTTTCCCCAGCTCATTCTATAATCTAGATCAAGATGCAAGCAATGAATCAAAACTAACAATGGTGGAGGAGGAGGGTGGGTTTACAAAAAATAATTAACTAAGGAGTATGTTAGTACTTAGTAATATCCTTATGAATGAAAGGGTTAGCCAGATTTTTAGTGGAATTAGGTCACCATGTGTAATTAGCTAAAGTTGGTGGTCACTTGGTATAACTCTTTTTTTGTCCTGCCACTAAATAGAAAAGTGCAAAGTAGGAGGTCACCATGTAGAATTTACCTAAAAATTATGATCCTCACCCTTCTCATTTAACAGGTTTCTCATTGACATATGAATTTATGTTGCATAAGGTTCAGGTTGAACCTTTTGCAACCTTTTGCTAAGGTAGACAATCCTTCAATAAACACACAAACACCAAATAAAAGAATTGCTCCTTCATGAAAGTTAAGTATGCCACCTAGATACTGTATTTGACTTTTGGTGTCCACGCCTCTAAACATTATCTTTAAGTAGGATTCACCTATGCACTAGATGTGTTCTTAAATCTTAATAGAGTTAAACGTTTATCCATAGCTCCTTTTTGATAGTTAAGTATGCCACCCAGATACTGTATTTGACTTTGGTATTCACTCCTCTACACGTTATCCTTGAGACTTAGGAGTCACCTCTGCCCTAAACGTTTTTTTAATAGAGTTGTGTTCGATTAATATATCAAGTCCTAACTCAACTATCATACAGGTCTAACTTTTGTTACATTATCCGTTAAATGTGTTAAATCAATTTTAACTTGTGAAGAAATGAGAAAGAGACCCCAATCAAAACGGGGAAAAAAAAAAAAAAAATGTACCAGATGACATGCTTATGAAATATGTGGTTCAGATTTTCTTATTGCCTAGTTGTATCTTCTCTTTCGTACTGAACCAGTGCAAAAAAATAAAACAATATATATATATATATATATATATATATAGAGAGAGAGAGAGAGAGAGAGAGATAAAAGATAGCATAGACTCCTGAATTGACTATGATGGTCAAGGTTAACTCTTCACGCATCTTTAAAACATTCAAAAGTCTAGATGATTTAATAAAAAACAGAAGTGGAGTATGCTTTGAGGGAAAATAAATCAAAAGAATAACTATGACAATGATATTGAAATGTCCAGAGAAGAATTAAATGAGTCATAATCAAACAGCGGGAGTATATTAATGCCTTAATATTGGATACGTAAGTTCAACATTGATCATAGATGTCTAGAAATTTGCATTTTCACGCCGTACTAACTTAGTTCTCTCTTGTGCCACAGCAACGCAACAATAACATTCTTTAAAATTGAGTTAAAAACCAGTAAAACCAAGAGAGTTACAGTGCTCTAATGGTAAAAATCAATTAAAATTGTTCAAAAACATGTCATTCCAAAAAACACTATGGCTTTTAGCACAATGCACATTACGTAATACAAGAACGATGTAATAAGGAGAGTAGGAGACTAACTAAAAGTAACTTATGATAGCTTTTAAAAAATCAACGTTACCGCTCAGCTCTTAGAAAGCAAATAATAGATTGATTGTAGGATAATATGAATAGCTTAGCAAGCATCAAATTCCCTTTCACACGCACACAAGGTTGATTCTATTCAAGAAGCTAAAGTGATGAGTAAGACGAACATAATCACTTTGATGAAAACAAAGCAAAAAAAATAAAATAAAAAAGAAAACGAGGCGATGTACTACTACTATTATTGATAATGAGTATAAATTCACAGGGGACAGAAAGGAATAAAGATTCTAAAAGATCTGCAAATGGTTTCTGGTTCTCAATGTCCTTCTCCTTCAGTGCACAAAACAATTCTGATATTGATGGGAATATAAACGTTTTGTAAATGCACATGGTAAAAGAAATAAAAGGCAGGAGTACTTCTCAAATTGTTCTCTATCCTCCACCTCCAATTTGCACTTCTTTTGGAAAAATGATGTATTAGAAATTTTCTGTACAGTAATTCAATCTCAGTTTCAGTTAATTAGTATTTTTCTCTGCAAAACTAGACAGACTCAGTGAGAGGAGTTAAATGATAATATGAATAGCTCACCAAGGATATAATTCACTATCAACACTCACACACATGGTTTTTCTCATTCAAGAAAAAAGGTTGAGTACTGAGTCAGTCAAACACAATGTTTAGAATTCATTAAAAAAGCTTAGCATTAATGATCCATCATAAAACGTAAAGCCCAAACATAAGAAAAATGAATTCCTAACTGCAAGTCGAATTATTTCAAACTGTATTGAGCTCCTTTAAAAGTCATCCTCACTCACACCAGCTTAGTCTTTCAGCTAAACACAACATCGTATGATAAAAAATTATACAAGATTTTCCCAAATGAAGACATACCTCCGATGGAGAAATGCGCCGGGGAACCAGAGAACCTCCAAGTTGAACGAGCCCATCTGTAGTAAACATTGTGATTCTGTCCTCACGAACCCACTGGATACCTATACAATAGTTCACGAGAAATCACTGTTGAAGTTTGGGGAATTTCTGAAGGACTTTCATATCTAATATTTTCCATTCAAAAGATATTAAACTAATACATGATCATACTTTCTAGGGAACATATTCCCATTCAGTTGATAGTTAAACAGAAAGTGCAATATGTCAGACAATGCAAAGTAATAGAAAATTCTGAAAGGCAATCATAAAGAGTCCCCAAATTAGGCCAAAAAGCTTTTCAAAATTCAATAAGAATGCACATTAATTCTCCCTTTTACGGCAAGGAAAGAACCCGTATCTCTTGTTCATACCCCTTTTACATTATTTTTCCTAGTTGAGAGTGTTCGTAGTAAGGAAATTTCATTTTAAATTGCATAGCAACAAAACGTCTATCTATAATTTGTTTCAGTGCCTTCGCATCATAATGGAAAGAACTAGAAAATGAATTTTTCTTCATTAGTCATAACAAGGTGTCTAACATTCTAAAAGAAGTGAGACTGTGAGACTATCCTTTTCGTTTCTAGCTTCATCATCCAATTATCATTAATGTTTATATAGCTAACTCCATTCAGTCTTCTTGAACAATTCACTGCTGATTCACAAACAACTCAAGCTTATCCAAGTTCAATCATTTGAACTTAATTATAATAAGCTCATCCAATTTCATCTAAAAGAACCATCCAAAGCTTGTCACCGTTCTTTTATTGCCTAAATTAACTCCTCTAAAATGACCGTGCTGCAAATCCTACATTCCATGAATCTCTCAGCTTATTGTATCTATTATTGTTTCTTTCTCACATCTACATCTACATCTACTCTACTATAACAAACATTTCAATTTTAATAACAATATACACACGTAAATAAACAGCTTATTTATTCAAGCTCAAGATAAAGAAAACCTCGAAACGATTAAATTGATCAAACAGCAAACCCTAGCATTGAATGAATTCAACGTAGATCACATTTCATACAATTGAAATTCTGTAAATTCGCAGCATCAGAATCAGAAATTCAATCAAAAAGAAACGAGACAAATGAAGTTAAAAATTACCAGAATCAGCGTCAACGGATTGAGAATCCCAAGGGTAAGATCCATAATCAAAGTCAAAGTGATCATCAGAAGAAGAAGGTTTAGCAGAGAGGCGAAAAAAGCGAGACGAAGAAGAAGGTGATAGGAAGAAGGA
The DNA here is from genome assembly GCF_026745355.1 of Beta vulgaris subsp. vulgaris. Classification (NCBI taxonomy): domain Eukaryota; kingdom Viridiplantae; phylum Streptophyta; class Magnoliopsida; order Caryophyllales; family Amaranthaceae; genus Beta; species Beta vulgaris. Next base: position 9,721,800 of record NC_079208.1, read on the forward strand.
GAAGGATTGATGATGAAAGTTAGTGATAGGAGAGAATGTTGTGGAGGAGGAGGAGGAGAGAGAATGAGAGTGAGAGTAATGACGGAAAGTTGGAGAAATGGTTGAGAATGAAGATGTGAAAGATAGAGCAGAAATTTCCGCCATTGGAGAGGAGAGAAAAAGGAATCTATGTACAAATGAATTTTGGTTGAGAAAAAGTCCAAGAGGGAATCTAAGGTTATGTTATGTAGTTCTGGTAATGGGAGAAGGAGGAGAGGAGAGAGAAAATGAAGGAGAAAGAGAAAGGGAGGGAGGATTTACGCACGCCACACAGGCGCAAGGCGGGGAAAATCCACACGTGGGCGAGTTGAAGATTCATAACTAGACTGCTTTCTGGTTTTTCTTATCCAAACAAATCCAATGAAAATAAAGCTAAGTTTTTTGGGCTTTAGACTTTAAGAGTTTTTTTTATAAAAAAAAACGGAAAAGCACCACAAGTTTAGTCATTTATCATCAAATCTGCATCTATATATTGTTTAGCCTTTAAAGTTTGTGAAAGTATTGGGTCAGACCGTCTAACCCAATATATTTCGTCGGATGAAGCTGCGAGAACGGTGCCGCTGCTCCTTCTTCCTCCGCCTCCGCCGCCGCCGCGCCGTTGCTCCTTCTTCATCTTCTTCCTCCGCCACCTTGTTGTGTCGACGGTGGACGTTCAAGAGAGAAAGATCCGACTGGTGGCAGCCATTGTTGTAGAGGAGAGAGAAATCGGTCTCAGCTAACGGTCTAGTGTTTGTGGTGGATAGGAGCAAGATGTCATTGATGTGGAATGAAGAAGAAAGAGAAAGTGAGAGGAAAGCAGAGATTAGTGTTTATTTTTTTTTTAATTTTAGTTAGTTGTTAAATGAAAGAATAATAAAATTAAGAATCCAAGTTACTTTCATTTAGAGGTAAGTTACTTTCATTTAGAGGTAACTTACATCCAACTGAAAAAAATTTAAAACCAACTGAAAAAAAATTGAAACCAACTGAAAAAAAATTTAAACCAACTGAATTTTTTTTGAAAGCAACTAAAAAAAAATTGAAACCAATTGAAAGTCGTCCGACCAAAGATTATGGTCGGACGGTCTGACACAATACCTTCTCTTAAAGTTTATAGGCACATCCTCAATCCAAACGCTAGCATCACTAAAATAGCGATTTAAATGGGCAAGTTTGTGAGCAACTTTCTTCCCATCTCTACCAACATGATTCGATGAGCGATTCACGGTTCGAGTTGGGCTGGAGCGGACTTTTTACGGGCCGGCCCACACGGCCCACGAGATGGGCTGGTCTAGATGGGCTGAATTAGCCCACACTGTTGGCCATCTCTACTTTAAAGGTACCTCCTCAATCCTAACTCTAGCCTCATTAAAGGAGCGATTTGAATGGGCAAGTTTGTGAGCAACCTTGTTCCCATCTCTACTAACATGATTTAAAGAAAAACTACTACAATCTACAGCTATCAACAAAATATCCCCGACAATATTACCACAACAAGAGTTTTCAATGTTTTTTTTTTTCCGAAGATGAATAAGCTTGACGCAATCGCTCTCAAGAATAACCCTGAATTCCGTCAAAGAAAAAAACCATGAACCAAAAATGGTTCATAACCTTGAACCATTCTTTTATTTTGTTAATCATGAATCTAAAATGGTTTGTATATAAACTTTTGTTAAATGGTTTGTAAATCCAAATGGTTCATGAAATTAGTTCACACATGAAACATTGTCAAGTGTTACATTTGTACTGTTCACAAGAAAAATAAATATTTCCCATCTTTATAACATTTATATCTCAAAAAATATTATTTGAAAAATAATAATAAAATTATCAAAATTCATAATTTTTCATTCTATACCTATAAACATTTATTTTGACATATTTTTCTCACATTTTTAGTTTTTTAAAAAGTGGGAGCAAAAGGATGAGAAAGAGTAATGAATCTTTTTCTACTAGTCTTTTGTGCACGCGATGCATGCGATGATATTTTTAGGCCTAATACTAAGGGCCTGTTCTCTTCGGCATAAAACAGCTGAACTGAACTGAACTGAACTGAACTGAACTTATCAAAGCTGAACTGAACTGAACTGAACTTATCGGAGCTGAACTGAACTGAACTGAACTTATCAGAGCTGAACTGAACTGAACTGAACTGAACTGAACTGAACTGAACTGAACTGAACTGAATTGAATTAAATTGAATTGAATTATATTACATTGAAATAAATTGAATGTAATAAATATATAAATAATATTTTAAACAATAATAATATGAATATTAAATAATAATTATAATGATAAGTAATAATAATGAATAATAATAATAGTAGTATTTTGAATATCTTTAAATGATAGTTATAAATAAATAATATTAATAATCATAAATTAATAATAATAATAATTAATGATAGTAATGATAATTAATAATAATTATTTTATATTATTTGTATTAATATATTAATACTTGACGATGATATATAATAACAATAATATCTAAGAAGTAAATTAATATTACTATTTTAATAATTAGATTTAATAATTTAAAAATATTTAGTAATAAAAATAATGATTGGGTTAAATTACGTCATAAACCGTCTTGACGCGATTTGATTGGTTTATGGGCTAAAAAAAGTGGGTTTATTTGTGCTTTGACCTAAACCATGTTCCTCCTAATAATTTAGTAATAATAATTAGTAAAGCTATAATAAAAAAATATATAGAAACAACAACAACAATAATAATAATAATAATAATAATAATACTTAATAGTAATGATATATATTTAAATAATAATAAATAATAATAGTAATTAGTAAAATAAATTATACCAACAAATAATAATAATATTTAACAAAATGGTTATAAAAGAATAGAGCTGAACTGAACTGAACTGAACTGATCTGAACTGAACTGAACTGAACTGAACTGAACTTATTGGAGCTGAACTGAACTGAACTGAACTTATTGGAGCTGAACTGAACTGAACTGAACTTATTAGAGCTGAACTGAACTGAACTGAACTGAACTGAACTGAAAATAAGCTGGGGAGAACAGGCCCTAAGTAGTAAACAAACTGAAAATGCAAGTTAGTATGTAAGTTCACCTCTATTTTGTGAATAAGATTCTTCCATGTTCTTTTTATGTTGTCATTCATTTTTGTGATTTTGAATAGTTTTTTGTTTCTCAAGTCTTATATGCGCATGTTCTTTTATAATCAGTATGATGTTCTTTTTTTTGGTTTTATTCATTTTTGTAATTTATAATAGTTTTTTATATGGATTTCAGTAATTTCTCTATGATCCCAAAATTGTAACCGAAAAGTATAATACAATTTTAGTTTTTTTTCCTTGTCTAACTTCTAAATTCTGATTTCACAGATATTTAAGAATTTTCATCATTTTAATTTTTTCTCCTTTTCTAAATGTTCACACTTTGAGTTTCAATTATATTTGAAAGGAAATTTAAGTTTTTCATACACAATCTGATTTTGCATGAAATGGTCATTTTTAATTTTTCCCTTTTCTAAATTTGAACACTTTGATTTTCAATTATAGGTGAAATGAATTTTAAATTTTTCATACACAATCTGATTTCGCATGAAATGGTTTTTGCAAAGCATTTTATAGAAATAAAATACCGTTATTTGTTCATTATTTATACTTATTTATTAAAGTGTTTTTAAATACTATTTGATTGTAGTTCAAAGAATCTTATTTCTACAAAATGGAGGTGAACTTAAATACTAACTTGCATTTTCTTTTTGTTTACTACTTAGTAATAATTAGGCCTAAAAATGTCATCGCACGCATCGCGTGCATAAAAAGCTATGTATGTGTAGTCGTCAATGATAATAACATGAAACATATTTGTTGATCAGTGAAAGTAGAAGCTAATCAAGCAGGTATTTTATTTCTATAAAGTTATAATAAGAGGAAACTTTAATTTTCCTCATATAAGCTAATCAAGTAGAAGCTAATCAAGCAAGTATTTTGTAATTTAGAAAGGAAAGGGGGGCAAAATAGTCGGTTCAAAAAAGGACACCGTTGCTCCCCCTTCCCTTATGTAATAGAGATTTGGCTCATGATTAAGAAGTGAAAATAGAGATGGTTTGTAAAAAAAGGTGTGGAGGAGAGAGAAAGGATGAGAGAGGAGGATGTAAATTTTTTATGGTTCATGAACAAGGATACATTTAGAGAGGCTACAAGGACAAGATGATAATCGATTTCAGGAGCTCCTAGATTTGGAAGAGAGCTCTAATTCACTGAGTTATCCCTTATTCTTAAGAAAATAAAGGTAATTGATATTACTTGACCTAGAATTGTGTTTTAGTAGCGATTAAGTTGTTTGCAATATTATTGATTTTTACTTCAAGGGAAATCATGATTTAAACCAGTTTAGAGCTGACAAGTCATGGGGAATTGCACATGTAAGTTGTTTCTAATTGAAATAATCAAAATTGTGGGTTTTTAGAGAAGTCGAGATATAATTAGGAAGGGACTCGAAAAGTTGATTCGAACGAGACTCGATTCACCGATGAACAAGTTGAAATAAATTGAACTGAACCAAAACTGACCAGAAAATGACCATAAACAAAGTGATTTGAACCAATGTGACCCAAATCATGTCAATCTGAATTCAATTGCCCATAATTCCAATCGTACTTAAGCAAATCCGACCCAAATGACCTAACATGTATATTGTACGACTTTTAGTTTTATTGATTTGGCTAGATAATGCCAACAAAAGTTTGCTTTGAGTTTATCTAATAACTAGCAAACACTATAAACTTTTAAGAATACTTCAGTCTTTTAGATATATATTAAATTTAGATTTTTTTTTTTTATATTACCATAATGCTTTTGAAAAAACTGTTGAGCCAATATGGTTTTGATGATGACAAACTAAAGTAATAACTAACAAGGTTTACAAGTTTTATGTGTGCAAGGTTCATGAATTAACAATGATGCTTTATAAAGATAATAAGTGAAGTTTCTGAGTTGGAACTCCAAGAGAAGAATGAAGTTCCTGTGTTGGAACTCCAAGAGAATAAGAGCTTTTTTACATAAGGGTGTAATTAGGTTTCTTATGTAAGAAACAAAGATCTTCATAAGGTGATGAATTGGAACTATGGAGTTGTTCCTGTGAATAAAGGAATTGTTCCTATGGACCTATGTTAGTGGAACTAGTATAGGAAACCTATGTCTAAAACGATGAACTGACTAAAATGATAAGATAGTGTTTATCAGTTCCTTCGTAAGGAACTGATGAACTGGCACGGTTAAGGAACTAACGAAATTAAAGAAACTAGACAAGTATTATATGGTGCAACAGTTATAATGTGTCAGTTGAATTATTAAAGGCTAAAATTTAGGAATCTGTTTTGTGTTTGTTAAAAATCTGATTTTAAGGAAAATATTTTTAAAGGAAATATTTTATCTTTATTGAAAATAAAATCTTTTTCGGTTTTTGGATAAATATTTTAAAAGATATTATTTTGATAAAAGGATTTAATTTTGGTTTTATTAATTAAAATACTTTTTAATTAAATCAGATTTTTGGTTTACTACATAAGTGGTTGCTATAATTAAGGAAGCAGTAGAATTTCCATAACACACGTTTAACGTAGATCATGGAGATTGGAGATCATGGGTGTCAAAAGGAACGTGTTCCTCTGGTTAAGGAACATCATGGGAAAATGTTTTTACCCACTAACACATAATCTAAACCACGTTCATTAAACTTACTACTATTTAAGACAAGCACTTAACTAAGTTCAATGTGTGTCTGACAAAGTGATAATTAATCTACAAAGGTATTAACTTGAGTATCACTTTTATTGAGTCAGTACCACCATAGTTCAAAGTTCCAAGTTTCATTACCATATGAGTTCATTGTTTCATTAGTACTTTCTATCATTCTACTATTTTGTATTTCGAGTTGAGAAAAGAGTTGAGAAGAACTCTTATTGTTTGAGTTTGGGGAAAGGGTTTGAATGAATCCTGTAAAGTGTGAGGCTTTGAGTGAAGCAAAGAAAGAGAAAGGAACTCCGAGTGAAGTTCGAGAGGAACAACAGTTAGAGTACTGTTGTTGGGACTTGAGTTTGTAGAGGAACTCAAGGAGTGGCTCGAGAGATAATAGGTTTGTAACAAAGGTGTTTTGGTCTATTATAGTGAAAGAGTTGAGTTTAAAATCCCTAGTGGTCAAGGTTGTTTCTTCTTGTTGGGCCCAAGAAGTTTTTCCTTGTAAAATCTCTTATATCTTTCTCTTGTTCCTTTCATTGTTTTATAATTCCGCAAAAGTTACGTTTATTTCTCACACATACAATTCACCCCCCCCTCTTGTAGTGTTCCTAGTGAAATAAGAAAACAAATATAAGAAATAAATATGCTTTAAATCAACAAATAACCGAATCAAAATCAAATTTCAAATGAACCCGATTACCAAATAACCGAATCAAACCGATCTAAATGATCCGATTATCAAATCTATTGCGTTTGGTTCGTTAAAAGGAAAGGGAAAGAGTATGAGAAAGGGTTACAAGGAGAATGGAAAGGGTTTTCCTTTGAGTAAAAGTGTTGTTTGGTTAGGACATCAAAGAGAATGGAAAACTATTATTATTATTATTTAGTAATAATAATAATCATAATAATAAATAATAAATAATAATAATAATATAATTAATAATAATAAATAAATAATAATATAATAATAATCATAATAATTAATAATAAAAATAATAATAACAAATAATAACAGTAATAATAATAATAAATAATAATAGTATTAAAAATAATATTAATAATAATTATAATAAATAATAATAATATAATAATAAAATTATAGTAATAATATAATAATAATATTAATAATAATTAAAGTAAATGAATAATTAAAATAATAAATTAATAATTAAAATATTATATAATAATAGTAATATAAATAATAACAATAATAATAAATCAATAATATTAATAATACAATAATAATAAGTAATAATAATAAATTATAATAATAACAAATTATAATAATAACAAATATTAATAGTAATAATAATAATAATATAATAATAAATAACTATAATAACAAAAATAATTATAATATATAATAACAATAATTATAATAATAATATGAATTTTTTCCTTGGATAATGCAATAGTGGGTTTTAATTCCCAAAATATGTCCAAAAAATGAAAATTCCCTGCGTACCGTCCACGTAGGACGGCACGCGAGGTTTTTTTTTTTTAGTAAAACCGCTACTTGCAGTAGCGGTTTACAAGTGCCGAGAATTTTTTTTTTCAACTTAAGTAAAACCGCTACTCCGAGTAGCGGTTTATTATGAAAACTGATATCTGCTTACCATATTTTGCGCAGGTAAACCGCTACTCAGAGTAGCGGTTTATATTTATAAACCGCTACTCAGAGTAGCGGTTTATTTTAAAATTAAACCGCTACTTTGAGTAGCGGTTTCCGTGGGTTAAAACAAAAAAAAATAATTTTCTCGCGTGCCGTCCTACGTGGACGGTACGCAGGGAATTTTAATTTTTTTGGGCATATTTTGGGAATTAAAACCCACTTTTGCATTATTCAAGGAAAAAATTCATAATAATATACCATATCAATAATAATAAATAATAATAATAATAATAATAATAATAACAATAATAATGATAATAATAGTTGTATGGTAGAGGGATATGGAGTAATCCCAAACCTTGGAGATGGTGAAAAATTAATATAAGAGAAAAGAGGGTAATCCTAATAAATAAAAAAATGCAATTTTTTCGTCAAACCCTGCAAATACTCCCGCGGTTTTTTCCCCCCTTAAATTAAGAGAAACTCGAGGAAAAAATCGAGTTTTAGCTTGTTTCATGTTCCCAGATTAGTTTGATAAATTTTGCCATTTTGATGTTTCTGGGACTGCTACACACATCTCCTAATACAGAGAAGTTTTCTCAATACGACATTGCATTAATGCCATTAAAATGCACTTCATCTCTAACAATAATAGTTCAACTCAACTTTCTCATATCTCTACCTCTTATTATTATGCTTCTCTCCTTCAAACTAGCTTGAGAATCAAAGACATTTCTGCTGGGAAATCAATTCATGCCCAAATCATCAAACAAGGTCTACATGTTAGTGTTCATCTCCTCAATAATCTCCTCAATTTGTATTTTAAATGTGGGTTAACTTCTATTGCACACCAACTGTTCGATGAAATGCCTATTAAGAATAATTATTCTTGGAATACAGTTATTTCAGGTTATACTAAAGGGGGGATGACGGGTGAAGCTTATTGTGTTTTTCGGCGAATTCCTGAACCTGATTCTGTTTCCTGGACTGCAATGATTGTGGGTTATCATCAGATGGGGTACTATGGAAATGCACTTAATATGTTTATGGAGATGATTAGGGAGGGATTTTCACCTACCCAGTTTACGGTTACTAGTATTCTTGCTTCGTGTGCGAATATGAGGAATCTGAGTGTTGGTAGAAAGGTTCACTCATTTGTTGTTAAGCATGGGTTAGGTAGTTATGTCTCAGTAGCAAATTCGATTTTGAATATGTATGTAAAGGCGGGTGATTTTGTAAAGGCAAGGATTGTTTTTGATAGGATGAGGATCAGGAATGTGTCAAGCTGGAATTCTATAATTTCTTTGCATATGCAGTCTGGTCATGTCGATCTTGCTCGTGCGCAGTTTGACCAAATGGCTGAGCGTGATATTGTGTCATGGAACTCTATTGTTACGGGGTATAACCAGAGGGGGTTTCATCTTGAAGCTCTTAAAGTATTCTCAGAAATGTTGAAGGAATTTTCTCTGAAACCGGATAAATTTACATTGGCTAGTGCTGTATCGGCTTGTGCAGGTATTGAGAACTTGAAAGTTGGAAAACAAATCCATGCTTATTTGGTTAGGACTGAGTTTAATATATTTGGGGCAGTGGAAAATTCTTTGATCACGATGTACTCCAGGTGTGGAGGTGTAGAAGATGCTCGAAAGATTATAAAGAAATCTGGGATATCCAATCTCAATGTGATAGCATTCACAGCTTTGATGGATGGCTATGTGAAGCTTGGTGATGTTAGTCCTGCAAGAGAGATATTTGACTCGTTAAAAGACCGCGATGTGGTTGCTTGGACAGCAATGATAGTAGGCTATGAGCAGAATGGACTTAATGACGATGCAGTGGCATTGTTCAGGCTAATGCTTAAAGAAGGACCCAGGCCAAATAATTACACTTTGGCTGCTATGTTAAGTGTCATCTCAAGCTTGGCTTCTCTAGCTCATGGCAAACAAATCCATGCAGTTGCCTTAAGGTTAGCAGAAACATCATCAGTTAGTGTTAGCAATGCACTAATAAGCATGTATGCCAAGGCTGGAAGCATAGCTGATGCCAGGCGTGTTTTCTCTCTACACCAATATAAAGATAGTGTTACATGGACCTCCATGATTATCGCTTTAGCTCAGCATGGTTTTGGAGAAGAAGCAATAGAATTGTTTGAGGCTATGCTGGCTTTGGGAATTGAGCCAGACCATATCACGTATGTGGGTGTGTTTGTTGCCTGTACTCATGTTGGTTTGGTAGAAGAAGGAAAAAGCTATTACAACATGATGCAAAATGTGCACAAAATCACACCAACTACTTGCCACTATTCTTGCATGGTTGATCTCCTTGGACGTGCTGGTAAATTGCAAGAAGCACAAGATTTCATTGAGAAAATGCCTACTGAACCTGACAATGTTGCTTGGGGTTCCCTTTTAGCATCTTGTACAGTTCATAAAAATGTAGAGCTGGCAAAACTTGCAGCAGACAGATTGCTTCTTCTTGATCCAGGGAATAGTGGGGCCTTTGCAGCCCTTGCTAATCTATATTCTGCCTGTGGAAAGTGGGCAGAGGCCGCTAAAGTTAGAAAATCAATGAAGGATAAAGGAGTTAAGAAAGATCAAGGACTGAGCTGGCTTCAGCTCAAGAATAAAGTTCATGTCTTTGGTGCTGAAGATGCGCTTCACCCTCAACGAGATGCAATTTACAGAATGATGGCAAAAATCTGGGAGGAAATCAAGAAAATGGGTTTTGTTCCAGACACTGGCTCAGTGCTACATGATCTGGATGAAGAAGTGAAAGAAAATATTCTTAGGCATCACAGTGAAAAGCTTGCTATTGCATTTGGAATTCTAAGTACTCCTGACAACACGACCTTAAGGATCATGAAAAACTTGCGCGTATGTACTGATTGTCACTCCGCTATAAAATTTATTTCCAAGCTAGTGGGTCGAGAAATAATTGTCAGGGATGCTACACGATTTCACCATTTCAAGGGCGGTGTCTGCTCTTGTAGAGATTATTGGTAGTTTTTGAATTTGGAATCAGCTAAGCAATGCTTCTAAGCGTAAAAGTTGTAAGGTGGCCCACACGGAGGTAATCTGATTCTGATTATTGAAAATCACTGGACTAGAGACATGTTCCAAGCCGAACCAAAGCAAGATCTGTATCCGAACCAACTAGCGATCAAATACCAGCCAAGGATTCCACTCTCTCTCCACCTGAATCGACAAGGCATTACAAGGATGATGAAGGGACTAGAAAAACAAAATGCAAATTTGACTTGAAGGGCAGTTAATAAAAGAAGAAAAGGAGTTGCGGAACCATCAATTATATGAGGTATGGTGCTGCATGATATGCTGGACATTGAGAGCAGGGTTTAAAGTCTAAATATGCATGTCATGAGTATAATTGTGCATAGCTTTAGCTGGTGAAATTGTTTTATTGTTCTTTTCACTGATATTAAGCTGATGAATCATAAATCGAATATATGATCACCATCTTCACACAACAGGTAATTTCAGAATGACTTGGTGTCTGCTTTTGTAGAGACTATTAGTAGTTTTTTACTTCAAAGTTAGCTAAGAAATTCTTCTTAGTGTAGGGTGTTAGGGATGTGAGTTATGAGTGCGTAGCGGAAGCAAATTAAAGATGTAGAGATTGAGCAAAATAAATAGAGCTGGAAATATGTGGCAAGAAAAGTAGTTAAAGATGGGAAAAATCCTCAAATAGAGGCAAAAAAACCCACGGACGACGAGTACCCAAAATCCAATATATGAAATAGTATAGTACAAGAACCCTATTATTCGGGTGAGTAACAATAAGACTCTCACTATAGAATAAAACTCACAAAGGAATATTACAAAGCAGAATAGTGGACTAATAATACAGTGTGGGCTAAAAAAGGAGGGTTAGTATGGTAGGAAGGCTTGAACGTATGGCTTCTTATGTTGGGTATTGGTTGATATTTTGGTTATGCCCAAATCTAACCTACAACTTCATATTTATAGGTGAGGAATGGTGGTGAAGTAGCTAATCAAGATCATCGTAATAATCTCTAGATTTCTCTTGTATATATGCTCCAAAGATGAGAGCCATGTAGCCACGTAATACTTCATCACTTGTTTTAATGAATGATGATGGTGTGACTAGAATCTTGTAGAGATAGTTACTCCTTAACAAGGTAAATATCTTGTGGTAATTACCGACATTAGCTAATGGAGATATGAAATAAAAGTTGGGCCATAAACCCAACCAATCTCCATCTTGGACCAAATTTTATGCACTCGTCATATGAAACCCGAAAGTTATTATGTAGAAATGTCACCATGACCCAATTGTAACTTGGGCTTAGAATAATGTGACATTCTGGAACCCGTTTTATGAAGGTGTTGATGCCGAACCGGGGTTGTGTAAGAAGAAGCCATAATAGAAGACCCTTGTAATTCATAGAGTTTTCTATGCCTTGTGGCCTTCAGAAGCACCTGTGGATACTTTAAGTACTTCACCTTGGGTTAAATTTTGCACCCTTTATAATCTAGAGTGCCCAAAGAAATGATGTTCAACATTTAGACAGAGTCCTGATCTTACCATCATGTGTCTTGATCCGAACAGAGCCAACACCATGAACATTGTAATGGGAACCGTTGCCCATAGACAGATGTGTTTTTCACCAATTTGTAATCGATAAAGTGATCCTTTTGAGAACACACATGATAGGTGCAACCCGAATAAGCACCCAATTAGGAGTTCTACTTCTTCCAGGAGAAGTAGCCAAAAGAACATCATTTGATTATTTCACCAAAATCGGCTTCTGCAGTTTCCTTGGATTTCTTCTCTTTCGAGTTTTTTCTTTAATTTTAAGCAATGGGAAACATCGTGCCCATGCAATTTACAATATTTGCATAAATCTTTTAATTTAGGCCCCTTAGAATGGCTCGATTTTTGGTACTTATTTTTCAGTCTGATCTCCCTCTTACATTTAATCCTTCGGCATTATCATTGGAATGCACCTCAAGGTCAAATTTCTCTTTTGAGAGTAATTGTGATTTACCATCTTCAAAAGATAAGGTATCATTGTTGCCATATAACATGATTTCCTTAAAGTGCTTAGGTGAAGAAGATAGAGAGACAATGAATAACACAGTTTTATCCTCATCTTCAATCTTGACATCAAATTCTCAAAATCAATAATAATAGAATTAAATTTACTAAGATGAGATTGGATAGAAGTAGCTTCGACCATCCGTATAGTATAAACCCTTTCCTTGAGACGGAATTTATCACCGAGACTTTTAGTCATGCAGAGGGACTCGAGCTCCACAGCCTTGCAGCAGTCTCCTCATGAAGAACCTCGCGTATTACCTCCTTAGGTAGACATAGTTGGATCGTAGATAATGTCTTTTCATCCAACACTTGTCATTGCTCGTCGGACATAGTAGATGGTTTTTTCTGTTTGCCATCAAGTGCCCTTCTTAATCCGCCGTGAGTAAGCGCAAATTTCATCAGGACTTTCGAGATGCTAATATTGATCTTGCCATCGAATTTCTCAACTCGAACTTCGTTACCGAAGACACCTTTAATATGAAACACTCTAAACAACCATGACTCGGATACCACTTGTTAGGGTTGTGAGTTGTGAGTGCAAAGCGGAAGCAAATGAAAGATGTAGAGATTGAGCAAAATAAATAGAGTTGGAAATATGTGGTAGGAAAAGTAGTAAAAGATGGACACACGATATTTGATGTGGGAAAAATCATCAAATAGAGGCAAAAACCTCACGGACAACGAGTACCCAAAATCCACTATATGAAATAGTAGAGTACAAGAACCCTATTATTAGGGTGAGTAATACAATGAGACTCTCACTATACAATAAACTCAAGAAGGAGTATTACAAAGAAGAATAGTGGATTAATAATACACGGTGGGCTAAGAGAGGAGGGTTAGTATGGTAGGAAGGCTTGAATTTATGGCTTCTTATGTTGGGTATTGGATAATGATTTTTGGTTATGCCCAAAGCTAACCTACAACTCCATATTATAGGTGAGGAATGGTGGTGAAGTAGCTTACCAAGATTATCATAATAATCTCTAGATTTCTCTTGTATATATGCTCCAAGGATGAGAGCCATGTAGCCACGTAATACTTCATCACTTATTTTGATGAATGATGATGATGTGACTAAAATCTTGTAGAGATAATTACTCCTTGACAAGGTAAATACCTTGTGGTAATCACCGACATTAGCTAATGGAGATAGGGTATAAAAGTTGGGCTATAAATCCAACGATGGGATAAGTTGTAAGGTCGTCCATACAGAGGGTAATTTGACTATTGAAGGTTAGACAAGGTATTCTAAGGATGATGAGGGGCTGGCTAGAGAAAGAAAATACACAATTGACTTGAAGAGACGTCAATGAAAGAAGACGAGGGATATTACCCAAAAAAAAAAAAAGAAGACGAGGATTGGAGAACCAACAAATCCAATGATATGAGGTTAACTGCTGCATGGTACGCTGGGGATTGAGTGAAAGGCTTAAGGTCACATGTCACGAGTATGATTGTTTATAGCTTGAGCTGGTGAAAATGTTTTATCGTTCTTCTTGCTGGTTGTAAGCTGATGATTCTTCAATCAAATCAATGCATGACCAATCTTTATCCAACGGGTATTTGCAAGTGGACTGGTTTCATGCACATTGGTTAACAGGTTATCTAAAAGGTATTATCATTACATTGAGGCTTTACAGTAAAGTCGTGGCTCTTTGCTTCTATTTAGTTATGTAGTTAAAACAGCACATCTGGCAACAATTATTGTGATCCTTAAATAATGTAACTGATCCGACTCCATGTAGCTCTCCTGCTCTCATTCATAAATTTATTGCTCACACCTGCAGATTTTTCACTATAAAAATTCAGTCTCCACATCCTTGAGGAAGCTGGAAAAATACGCTTGCGTGTAGTTAGCATCTGGTAAAATCACACAGCATAGATCGAAGCTTAACCTATTTATCTTGTTTCTGTTTCTGATTGCTGTTCTTTCTTTTAATCTCAGGATGCCATCAACTTTTGGGGCAACATTTTTACTTGTTTTGAAAGAATTAACTTTCTATGCTCCATGCTCCGGTGCTGCAAAGCTGAGACAAAAGCTCCTTAATATCTGATGGATAATTTCCTTATGTGAAGGAGCTAGATATAATTTAAATATGAAAAGCTGTTGTCGTCCTTGCAAGAGGGAATGAGGTATAGTTTTCTAAATCCTTTTGATTGAACTTTTTTTGTTTCATTGGTTACATCCTTGCTGCTGAAATAGTGAAGCTACGTGCCTTGATGAGATTCTTTAAGAACTGTGCATGATGCTCTGATTTTCTTGCCTTCTTCATGCTGATTTCCCATGAACAAGAGTTGCAGCTAGTTTTCAAGAGGTTTTAGTTTCTTGTCGCTTAAAGTGGGGAGTGTTCTGACCATAAAAGCCTGCCTTATGATAAGGGAAATGGAGTTCATAAACCTGGTTACAATTACGAATTGTGCAATTGCATTGCTATAGGTAAAACTTCTAGATACATAAGCTTGCGATTTGTTTTATCAAATCATCATTGTTCATGCGCTTCAATTTATCAAATATGAAGAACAGCATGTGTGAAGATATGTATGGGTTTTTCCACCTTTATCCTAATGTATTTTCTGTCACTCAAATTGCATTCCGTAGCCTACATATATAGCCCTTTTCATCTGATAGTCTGTACATTCAGTTCCTCAATAGTACAGATAAATGAATACTCACTGTGTTTGCCAATAAGTTTTATGTAAGGTAGCACATTTTCGGACTAGAGTGATAGAGAAAGATGATAATCTTTGCTCATGGGATGAGGAGAGAGATAGATAGAAGCCAGTCAAACCAGTTACCTGAAAACAGGAATGATAAGCTTATTTCAAAATAGACCAAAATGGAACGTTCTAAAGATATTAGTCGACGCCAGACAGAGTGCATAGGTCTTGTTGAAATAAACGCTATTAATCGAACATCAATCCTTGTTTCTTGAGGAACATTTTCAATTAAACTGCCACTTACAACTCATGTTATTCCTAAATAGTGATCGCAGTTTGACACTTCCCTAATTCTAACCAAATTCGAACTCATCAAGGAGTAATTCAAGGCAATGATTGTAATAGAACACGAAAGTACTTCCATTCTAGGTTCCATTTCTTCTTTCCAAACCACTTAAAGTTGGGACCGGTTTCCATAGAACGTAGTACCAAGCTGCGGAGGTAGTGAAACTAGAATGGGAGGAACTACAGAGTTAAGTTCTTTTCTCGTCTTTGCTTCGCTTTGTATTATGAAGACTTAGTTTGCTATGTTTATGAGTTAGTAGTTTTAGGGTACTAATTTGTGTATGCTTCAACATCGCACTAGTTTATCTGCATAACAATTATGTCGAAATTCGTATCAGAGGTAGGGAGTAATTTACAAGAGAAATATGTGATAAACATAGATTTTCTAAGTGGGAGGCAATGATTCTTGTAAACAAGGAGATGTTGAATTTTTGCTTATGCAAGAAGCAATGAGGCTGTAAAATTCATGACTTGGAAATTTGTCCTGTTTACATCACTCTCGTGCCTTCCTATACACCAAAGAGAATAAAATCGTTTGCTTTGGCTCATCTACTAGAAATGATGATGTTTCTATCATTTTTTAATAGCGGTCTATTTGATTCTTATAAATTGTTTCGTCCACCCTGAAGTATCAATATACAATCTTACAGACTCATTCCTCTTTTGTCCTGGAATTTGATGCATAAAATTCTGAAATTCTTCAAGGGCTTTAGCTTCAAGAACTTGAAGGACTTTGAAGACGCCCAGGATGATGGGCATTGTATGTTACGATAATCAAGTAAGATTGGCCGAGTTGATGGATATTCTTCAATGAAAACAAGAGTCTTCAATATGCAATAAGGAAAACGAAAGGACTTAATATCGAGTGTAAACTAGTTTTTGGGTTCTGGTGAATGGTGATGCTTTGAGTGTTCTTTTTTATATTTTGTTTCAATAGTAGTTGAACTAATTTCATATGGTTCCATTTCACAATTTATGTTGGTATTGGTTGTGGCCTGTTTGTTTAGGTAATTCTAATTGTAATGATAACTTTTTGTACATAATGTTCTAGATAATTAGTTGGTGATTTTATTTATAGATTTACATATTACTCTGCTTTGCAACGGCCCAAATTATATTGTCTTTTTTTGGTGAGCAATGATACTATCTCTTACATTTCATTAGTTAGAAATTAGAATGTCCTACCTTCTTTTGGAAAATATCTATACTAATATATTAAAAGGCGTGCCTAAACAAGGAACGGTGCCATGTGGCGCTCTCCCTAAAAGTGTTCTACTCCATGTAATTCACAATAATAAAAAAAGTTAGAAATTGTATAATATAAGGTTTTATCTCAGGACCTCAAGAACATATACTAAAGTCTTAACCACTAGACCAAATAATATTTAGTGTTATCATCTTAAAGTATAATATTAATGAGTGAATTTTTTCTTACCCGGGGCGTAGCCCGGGCCTAATAACTAGTTTAAATATTATAATAAGGGGAAAAAAATTTAGAAAGAGTCTGGGTTTATTAGGCTGTTTATTTTAATATATCTAAAAATAGTCCTAATATTTCACCACCGCACACTCTTTCAATTTAAACCACCTCTCCCCCCTTCCCCTCTTACACTCCCCCCCCCCCCTCTCTCACAATCAACCGGTGAAAATAAAATCCCTAGTCCTCCGACATGAACAACAATACAAACACCACCTGACAATTGTAGTTGTTTGAACTGGAATTTGGTTACAAATAAGGGATGTAGTCTAGTGGTAGTGTTCTAACACGGCATTAAAACTAAGTGGTCAGGAGTTTGAGACTTTTTAAGTTCTTACAAACTTTTATTAATTACACAATTTTAAAATAAGCATCGTTAAGATGTAGAATTTTCAAGTATCAACTCATTACATTAAGTTATATTTTCATATCTATAACTATTCTAATATCCCGCAACTCCTCTCGATTATTCAAAATAATAAATAAGGTGTTTCCTTCGAGATGATGACTTTTTAATTTTAACTCTTTTCTTATCTAATTTTATATTAAAAAACTACAGCTATTCATTTTTCCTTCAATGAGCTCTATGATCTAAGCCGCCAACAAATTATGGAATTAATGTTTATACTATACTATCAAACACGTACAACAACACAAGTACAACACCACAAAAACGCCTTAACCCTAATTTTGATTCGCCAGGTGTAGCATTATTATAGATAAAAGTAAGAAACTTCCAACCACATAAGTACCAAAAATCGTAGTACACTTGGTTTACATCCACTTAAGTCTTAATTCTATTTGGCAGACTTAATTCAGTGGGACAGCAAATCCTACCAGAAGAGCCACTTAAGAAGATTTTCTTGTGATTCTTAATTAAGGTATCCTTAATGGGGGCAAACTTAACATAAAACCAAAGTAAGATGTGGAGAAGTTTAATAATTTTGCACTTCATTATATCATTTGCTAATTTTACTTTAATTAGCTGGAGATATCGTAGAAACAACTAAGTTTACAAGTTCACATGCATGGTTTAGTGGGATGCTCTTTTCAGCATTCTTTTATGGGTATAAGGTTAAAGTAACCTTTCTTTGGTGTTAGTATATATGGTTAAAGCAAGGATTCTTGAATCGCAAAATTACTTGTCACATAGTACACTATGAAGGGTTGGCAAACATATGCATTCCACCGTTTTTAGTTTTATATACTAACTTTTTACATTTTGAGCATCAATCATTACTTCATAATTGAGCTCTATGATAAAACATTCACTAAAGCAAATTAGGAGAACTTCAGGTTGATTAAGGCATGCAAGTTTGAGCCACTTTAACTTTAAAGATTGAAAGAGAATGATGCATAATTTATAATATGTAATAGAATTAGAGGCATCACAAATGTGTATGATCTTTAATATGAAAACCATCCATTGACCTCAAGAATTTTGGATCATATATAGATAAATTGTGTATGTTAGATATGATTTTTGTTACACTAGGGTGTTGTGGAGTTTAAGTGTAACGTATATAGAATAAGAGGATTAATTGAAGTTTAGTTTTTAATTTGATTAGATGCTGTCACCACTTATAACGTGCGCCAACACCTAGATGTATGTAGAATTCAAAGGTTGGCAGAAACTTTGGTGCTCTCGCACCATTTACGTGAGCTTGCACATGCTTTAATGCTCCCACACTACTTTTATGGTGCTCCTGCACCTATGCCAAAAAAAAAAGGTGATTTTTCGCGTTTCTTTGATTTCCTTTTGAGGAAAAATTCAGCCATTTTTCTTCAGCATTCCCTATATCTATTAAGAGGGTTGTATCATGTGTAGGGAATGATATTTTCTTATTCTCATATTTGTTTAGAGAACTTCTCACAAAATTCTTCTTGTGTTCTTGAGATAATTCAATATATAAACTCTTGTAGTAATAGTTTTTGATAATAATCAAGATATATTGTTTTCTTCTTCGTATCTCATAAGTAGTACCATGTAACTCGTTGTTCATAATGGGTGAGTAAATTACTTAATTATAGAAAATCATATCTTATACGTATTTGGAGGAATCATATGGTTTACTCACTATTATATACACATCTAAGAAAACCACACTAATTAAAGACTTAACGCGATCATTGCTGATTTATGCTAACAAAGGATGCACAAATTATATCATCTTTGTTTTTTGTGCAAGTTGTATTAAAGACTTAGGTCACTAAATGTTAAAAATCATCATTCTTCATATTCTTATCTCTAAAGAAGAAACTAAACGAGAAATCAACTAGATCAACCTCAATTCATAAAAGAAAGCATCATCTGATTCTTGTAAATTACTCTCTTCAAATTACTAAACAATGTTCTAATATCAGCTATATCAAAAATAATAATTGAACACTATTGCAATTTGCAACAATGTTTTATGCATCCCTGATCTAAAAAGCAACTACCAGAAAAGAACCAAGTTGTCGCCTAAGATAGTGCATATATAGCATCACTCGCTCGTAAGCATGATGCTTTGGTTCTATTTGCGGCAAGGCGTGGAATTTGTACTTTGTGGTCTCTAGAAGTAGCGGGAGGCAAAGCCCTTCTCTCGGCGATCAAACTCGCTAAGCCACATGGTCTTCTGAACATTGAAACCTATAGTCAAGTTCTTATTAATCATCCTCGGAAAGTGATGATGTACACTCCAGTGTATATGTACACCACTTTTAAGGTCTGTTCTCCCCAACTTATTTTCAGTTCAGTTCACTCAGCTCAGTTCAGTTCAGTTCAGCTCAATTTAGTTCAGTTCAGTTCAGCTCAGTTCAGTTCAGTTCAGCTCCATTTTTTTATAATTATTTTGTTAAATATTATATTATTATATTGGTCTAATTTATTTTACTAATTACTCTTATTATTATTATTATTATTATTATTATTATTATTATTATTATTATTATTTATTTTATATCATTATTATTAAGTATTATTATTATTATTATTATTTCTATATATTATTTTGTTTATTATAACTTTATTCATTATTATTACTATTATTATTAGAAGGAACATGGTTTAGGTCAAAAACACAAATAAACCCACGTTTTTTAGCCCACAAACCAATCAAATTGCGTCAAAACGATTTATGATGCAATTTTGTGCGGACCGACCCAATCATTCATTTTATTACTAAATATATTATTATATTATTAAATCTAATTATTAAAATAGTAATATTAATTTACTTCTTATATATTATTGTTATTATATAATCATCATCAAGTATTAATATATTAATACAAATATTATAAAATAATAATTATTAATTATCATTATTATCATTAATAATAATAATAATTATTATTAATTTATGATTATTAATATTATTTATTCATAACTATCATTTAAAAATATCCAAAATACTATTAATATTCATTATTATTACTTATCATTATAATTATTATTTAATATTCATGTTATTGATGTTTAAATATTGTTTATATGTTTATTAAATTCAATTTAATTCAATTCAATTCAGTTCAGTTCAGTTCAGTTCAGCTCAGCTCAGTTCTGTTCATCAGTTCAGCTGTTTTATGCCGAATAGAACAGACCATTATTAGTGATAAGATTTCTTTAAATTAGAAAGGAAGATTGGGAGGCAAATTAATTGTGATTTTAATCCAAAATTAAAGCATCACAAGCTGAGTTTTCATAATAAGATCTAGTATTCAGGCTCGAGCTTTGCTCCAGGTTGGTAATGTTTTTCAAACTTGATATGCATTTTTCCATTCCCACTAAAATATATTAAGGAAAACTCAACATATAATAATCCGAAAACTTAAATCATGATTAAAAGTTGGTTGAGATGGTAATTGTGTCATGTATAATAGCAAGAAGTCATGGGTTCAAATTAAATCTTGTTGCAAACTAATTTTACTTTTGATAATTGGCATGATTTATGTACACATTGCACAATTCTAGTGGAGTAACCGAGGTGCCACGTGGCGTGTATACATTGTCACGCATGCCTTTTAATATATTTGTATAAATGGTGCACATCTAATCTTTTCCATCATCCTCTCTAGGAGGCTTGAGTTTTTCTTTCCGATTGAAATGGTGGTTTAGAGAATATATATTTTCTTGCTTTGTGATGCTTTTAATTATGTTATGTTGTCTCATATATGGAGGGATAGACATTTTGTTGTCATCTAAGATAATACCTTTTGCTTGCTGAAAAAGTATAGAAAAATCACTGTTTTGTAGATATTATTCCTCTATATTTTGAGACACTTTGTCCCTTAATTAAAACAAGAAGTCAAATATTGCGCTAAGTATAAAGATCATTAGAAGAGGATTTTTGTAGATGAGATAAATCTTTAGAGAGTTCTAAATTGGAGAGAACTAGGGAAGCTTTAGAGATAAAGCTTCACTGAGGGAAAGAAATCACTAAGAGTGGCATAGGAATTGTTAAGTGTTATTAGTTATTACTTTGCAAGGTTATTTGCGAGGAAAATTACTTTGTACATAATTGAAACTTTTGATTAATAGAAGTGGGTGATTAATAATAACCCTTTATAACTTTTGTTTATGTAGTTTAATTTGTTCTATTCAAAAAAAAAAAAATGTAGTTTAATTTGTTTTAACTCTAGTTTGTGTGTTTGATCCCTTCAGAATTTCTGACCCAGTTGGTATTAATATTCGATCAACAAAAGAGAGTTCACTCATGGTACACCCAGGGGTATTTTTGTATAAATTAGAACTTCAGGTGCTCATTTGACACCAAATTTGCTTAATGGGCATTTTGCTCATTTCTTGCATTTTGTTCATTTACTCATTTGCTCATTTTGCTCATTTTGTAATTAAAGTGTTTGCTCATTTACTCATTTGTTCATTTTGCTCATTTGTTCATTCGCTCATTATGCTCATTTGGAGAAAATAGTCTTGAGT
Organism: Beta vulgaris subsp. vulgaris; assembly: GCF_026745355.1. Lineage (NCBI taxonomy): Eukaryota > Viridiplantae > Streptophyta > Magnoliopsida > Caryophyllales > Amaranthaceae > Beta > Beta vulgaris. Next base: position 9,743,654 of record NC_079208.1, read on the forward strand.
GTATCATGAGCATGATACACCCAGGTGTACTATAAATATTCTCTACAAAAGAAAAGTTATTTTTTATGTTATTTATTTTCTAACTAAAGTAGAGTTCTTGCACTCAATTTCAAAACTAAAGGTTTTTCTATCCATCTTTTTGTTAAAGAAAAAAAACTTGAGATGAAGAACTTGAGATGTTTGAATGAGGATGTATTATAACACTATCTTTGTAACATGTCCCATAACAACAATAGAAAAATTTGAAATATTTTCTCCAAGAGGGCAGGGATTAGACAAAATTATAGCTAGGCATTAATGAATTTAATTTTGTTTTGATGGCTTTTGACCAAACATTAATTATGCTATAGCTTAGTGCGTATAGGTTATCAATTTTGTCGGTAGAATAAACCTACGTCCCAAATCTTTGTCCCTATATTTCCCCTCCTTCCAAACTTAATTAAATCTTAATTAATGAGTCAGGTGAATATGATCCAATATAATTGGTCGCTTTTGAGCTCTATTTAATCAACTCTGTCTACTAATAAGCACAAATTTTCTCTTAGCCTAGACCTCTGAAATGTTGATGCCAGCTTCATTGCTTGCTTTACATGGAGTATTAACTTTATATGCAAACTATTTCGTTCTTCACGTGTTTAACATACGAAAGCTACACAGTTTGGTTTACGAAAGCTCACAATTAGCTTTTGGCCGATCCCTCGATATGTGGCAGATTCAGCTCAGTTCAGTTCAATCCAGTTTAGTTTAGTTTAGTTTAGTTCAGTTCAATTCAATTTAATTCAGCTCAGTTCAGATCAATTCAGCTCAGTTCAGTTCAGCTTTGGACAATACTTTTACTCTCACATATCACTATTCATTTCAGTTCAGTTCAGTTCAGTTCAGTTCAGTTCAGTTCAATTCAATTCAATTCAGTTCAGTTCAGTTCAACTGTTTTATGCCGAAAAGAACAGACCCTAAGTATTTCAGAGCAATTGGAGAACATTCGCATCCTTTTTTCTTTTTAATATATCTCATTTTACTCCTTTTTCATATATAGAACTTTAATTTATACTATTTACTTACGGATTTTTCTAACCTATATCACACCGCATAGGTTAAAAATCTAAATATTTCATTAGAAAAACAATAATATAATAAGATTCTATTTGTTGGCAATAATAAAATAAGGATAAATACTTAAATTAAGATAATCATGTAAGCTTTTTTTTAGTTTGGTTGGATTTGAAATGGAAACTTTTTGTATAATGACATTTTATATAGGATTTATTGATGCTCTTAACCTATACCTTGTGCCATAGGTTAGAAAAATCCTTTATTTATTATTGTCATATAGAAGTATCATTTCAATATATCATTTCCGTTAGACTTAGTTCGAGCTAGGTCTTATTCAAATAATTTATCGATAAATAAATCTCTTGATACGATTTGAAGTACTGGTCGTTTATGCTAAATTATCTGAAGTCATAAATTTGTTTATTATATTATCCTTTACTTGTAAGTCTAAGGGAATAGAATATCCCATTTTATGTGGCTAATTTCAAATGTAAATAATACTTTTATAAGCTAATTACGGTTGGGCACGAGATTTTAGGAGAAGGTTGGAGGTGGAGTCTTGTTTCATGCTTATGCTAAGTTAGAGAGAGAATAAAGGTGGTTTAGAATTTAGGAGAGGGTTGGGTGCGGTCCTTCTTTTCATTTATACTAGAATTTTTTACACGCGATGCGTGCTTGAATTTTTTTCGAACAAAAACTCAATTTTTTTCGGCATAAGAGTCAAAATTTGAACATTAGACATACGAAGTATAATTGTTTTTAGTTGCAAAATTTAATTGGTTTAGTTTCTGTCACTTAAGTCTCTCACCATTCTTTTTGTTTTTTTTTTTTACTTTTCAAAGTTAAATTCTATGAATAAAATAGAAATTTTTTGAATTTATTTATGATTTCTAATATTATAATTGTTTAGTTGATTTTTGAATTAATTACAGTACTTCTAAATTGAAAGAAAGTAGCACTTTGATTTCAAGTCATTTTTTCATAGGTTGTAGTTTGTAAGTGAATTTTTAAGTTTTTGTAAAGTTTCCTCATTTTAGTGATTTGCATAACGTAAATTATGCAATTTTATATGATTTTAGTTGACTTGTGAGTGATTATTATAATTATATTTTTGATATCTTTGTTTGAAGCCCCCTTTGATTTGTAAGTGAATTTGTAATTTAGAATGGGAAGGGGATAAGATAGTACAGTCTCTTCATTCGGGGACACCATAGCTCCCCCCTTCCCTTATATAATAGAGATATGCTGTACTTTAATTCTTGAATGATATTTTATAAAACTTTTTTACCTTGATAATTTATCGCTATTATATAATAGAAAAAAATACGTCCAAATATATGTAAAAGTTTCATTATATATAGGAAACACTATAAAAAAGTAAATAGTTTTTTTCCTTAAATTCTGGTTTCATTACAAATACACCTCTATTTTTTATCATGACCCACCATTAATTGTCAATGGTTCTTGAGAATAGTGATTTGTAAGTAAATTTTTGTAAATATTTTTGTATGTATTGACGTTCTAGGTTATTAGTTTTAGTTTGTATATTAATTTTAAATTTTAATAAATTATTTGAGTGATTTGCGTGATTTTTATAACGTGATTTTCTCAATTGTATGGATGATTTGTAAAGTTTTCTTCTTTTAAGTGATTTGTGAGTGAGTGTTGTAAATTTATTTTCGGTATTTTGATTTTGACATTCCTTTTGTAATTTAGAAAGAGAAAGGGGGTAAAATAGGCATTTCAAAAGAGGACACCATTGCTCCCCCCTTCCCTTATATAATAGAGATAAGTGTTTCATCTATTTAAGACCTATCAATATAGACAAGTGTCGTATTTTTTATGGAGCGCAGTATACTTAATTTGCTCCTCTATAATTGCAACACTTGTCATTTTGGGTTGTTTTTGAAAAACTCATAGCACTTGGGTTATTTTTGTTGAACTATGCTTGAATCAATTATCTAGCGCTAGGATTAACCAAGCACGAGTGTTTTTTCAACCTAATAAAAACGTTTCTCCTCTTTTTGTGTGGACGTAGATAGTGTTTTTTCAACCTAATAAAAATGTTTCTCCTCTCTTTGTGTGGACGTAGATAACACATTGTTAGTGAACCACGTTAATTCTTGTGTCGATTGTTCTTTGATTATTTGTTGATTAATTGCGTTCGTTACAATAACTTTTTTACACTTAACATACCCGTTTATTATGGTGCATCAAAATTACAGCATGTCTGGTTCATTTTTAGTAAGAAGAGGAAGGGAAGAGAATACAAAAAGAAGAGAAAAGAAAGGGAAAAAAACAGTTAATTTTCCACTTTCGTTTAAGTTATCTCTTTCCTCCCAAATTCCTCCAATTTTGGGAGTAAAGGATTACGAAAATTTTGTAAAAAGGCATTTCTTCCACATCCTTCCAGTTCTTATCATTTATAATGTTTTTTTTAACCAAACATTGTAAATTAAAATATTTTGTTCCAATTTATTTAATTTCTTTTCCTTACAAATCCTTTTTACCAAACATACGGATAATCAAATTATGCCATTGATTTTCTTCATCTAATTTACGGGGTTGGTCCTGTAGGTATGATTTTCAAAATTACGAAGAATTTCTCTCTCTCACAACCTGTCAAGCTTAATAATGCTCCCAATCGCCCAACAAGTAATTTTATCAATTTTGTCCAAATACTTTGTTATCTCTTTAGCTCGGTTGAATACTTGAGCTAGTATTTTGACCCGGACGAAGCCGCGGGTCAGTTACAATTATCAAAGATATTATTATTCATAAATATCATACTTAATTTTTTTTTAGTTTTTCTTAATACTTATCTTGTACAAAATTGAAAAATGGACATTATGACTAGGGATGGGCAAGGGTCGGGTCCAGCCAGACCCTAATTTTTTTTTGCAGACCCAGACCCTAAGGGTCTGAAAAAATTGGACCCAGACCCTTAGGGTCTGGAGGGTCTAGATGGTCCATGACTAAATTCTTTATTTTGCCAATTTTTAGCATTATTAATATCAATAATCATCTGAAATTCGCATGAAAAAAACACAAAAATCGCATGAAACAAACACAAGAATTCGCATGAAAAAAACACAAACATATAAATTGAAAAAAACGAAACAAACACAAACTTATAAACTGAAAAAAAATCGAAACAAACACAATTCACAAACATATAAACTGAAAAAACAAAACAAACACAAACATACAAAATGAAAAAAAGAAACAAACACAACTTACATACGAGTTCAGAATGGGTGTTTTGGTGTTTTAGTTAGGTTTTAGTCTCTTAGAAAATCAGTTTGTCTTTTTCAAAAAAAGTTAAAATGTATATATCAAATAAGTTTAGGGTCTAAGGGTCGGGTCTGGATCCAAAATCTTAAGACCCGGACCCTAAAAAATTCACTTGGACCCAGACCCGAACCATACCCTTAGGGTCTGAAAAAGTTGGACCCATACCCTTAAATTAGAGCCGGGTCTAGGTAGGGTCCTGGATCCATGCCCATCCCTAGTTATGACAGGATAAATTGTTTTTTAAAAAACTTCTAAGGAATTGGGGATAAATATACTCCATCCATCTCAATGGGAATTACAATAAGAGAATGTTATTACTTAATAAAAGTGTTGGAGATCATAAAAATTGTCTATGTGCTAATAAATACATATAATTATAAGACTTTTTTATCTTTTAATTTACTTTGAAACCTTAAACATTAATATTGTAGTGATTAGTGGTTAAACACTCACCATTTATGTCAAAAGTCATGTGTTTGAATCATAGTAACTACATATATATTCTTAATATTTTTAAATGAGATTTTAAGCATGTGCATTAGACGTTTAAGCTCGCGCTTGCGGATGGAGTGGTCAAGGCTCCAGATGGCCTCGTCGAGGCTGGGCCCAAGTCGAGCAATGCACCTTTGGGTTCGGTCGAGGCTGCTGCACCTCGTGTGGACCCTTGGCCCATTGCCGAGCCACGTGAGGATGTAGCAGCGGGTGCCCCCGATGTGGGCTAGGTGGTAGGGAGTGTGCATGGTGTGGATGATAGTAGTGGTGCTTTGGGTAAGGGGAAACTAGAGGTGGGCACGGGTCGGGACAGCACGCGGCCCGGCACGTGCCCGCTTAGGCCTGACCGGTTCGTTGTCTGCTACGTGGGCCGCGGGCCTGTCACGGTCAAGAAATTTCATTTCAAACCCGCAACGGCACGAACCCGCCTAGATGGCCCATGGGCCGACCCGCGGACCGAACGCTCATTTCCTTTGTTTTCTAGCCTAAAACTGTCAAAAATCCAAAATAACAACATAAAATACAGGCCAACTCGCAGGAGGCACGAGCCCAGCCCACGGGACTGGGCCAGGGACAAAATCTGGAAGTTTCAGGTTCGGCCCGGCACGGCCCGACACTCAGGGGCTCGGGCCCGGCCCGCCATTTTTCCAAGTCCGCAAGCCGAGCCCGTGTAGAGGCCCGACCCGACCCATTCCCAAGTCTTGGGAAAACGTGCCAAAGTTCCCTATAAGAATTTGTGGGATTATGTTACTCATATAGTTAGTTGTGAAAAACAAAATTAGTCCATCTACTACTTTATCAAAGTCCTCACGTACTACTTATCCTATTACACATTATGTTAGTTGTGATAAATTTCCTTACAAACATCGTAGATATCTAGCAGTTATTACTGTAAGGAACTCTCCTAAATCATTCAAGGAGGCTATGAAGTATAAAGGATGGCATGCATGAGGCAGGGCAGCATAAATTAAAGCCTTGGAGGATCAAGGCACAAGGGAATTACAACCTCTTCCTCTCGGGAAGAAAGCTTTGGAAAGCAAGTGGGTGTACATGGAGAAATATGATGAGCAGGGAAAACTGTAGAGATTGAAGGCCAAATCGGTTATATTCGGTCATTATCAGGCAGAAGGCATAAATTTTAATGAAACTTTTGCTCCTGTGACAAAAAAGATGATAGTTCGTACTTTCCTGGCTGTTGCTGCGGTAAAAAGATGGGAGATTCATCATATGGATGTGCATAATGCTTTTCAGCATGGTGATCAGGAGGAAGAAGTCTACCTATTGAGAATTCCTCCATATTTTACTAAAAATAATGATAACATGGTGTGCAGGATGAAAAAGTCTTTGTATTGATTGAAGCAGACACATAGATGTTGGTTCGCAAATTTGGCTGCTGCTTTGAAAACTTATGATTTTAAGCAGTCTTATTCTGATTATTCTCTGTTCACTTTGCCAGGAAGCACATTCAGCTGAATGTGCTTATATATATGGATGATATGATTATTACAGGAAACAATCAGAGAACTTTACTGAACTTGAAAACTTTTTTGGGAAAAATGTTTTAAAATGAAAGATTGGGGTGTTTTGAAGTATTTTTTAGGCCTGGAGGTTGCCAAAGGTCCACAAGGAATTTTTATGAGTCAAAGAAAATATGCTATGGACATTATTTCGGAGTGTAGGTTGTTGGGAGCTAAACGTACAGATTTTCCTATGGAGCAGCATCATCAGCTTGCCTTGGTTAATGGTCCTTTAATGGACAACGCAGAACAATATAGACGTTTGCTGGGGAGGTTGATTTATCTTGCTGTTACTTGCTCTGATTTGGCATATTTTGTTCATATCTTGTCACAGTTTATGCAGACACCGCGTGTTGTGCATTGGGAGGCCCCCTGCGAGTGGTGCTGTATTTGAAGAAAAATCCAGGACAAGGTATTTTATTTCGTTCTGATAGTGATCTCTGCTTGGAAGGATGGTGTGATTCTGATTGGGCTAGTTGCCCTCTTACTAGGAGATCTTTGAATGGATGGTTTTTTTTTTTTGTTGGGGGTATTATCCTATTTTATAAAAAACTAAGAAGCAGCTTACTGTGTCTCGTTCTTCTGCAGAGGTAGAATATCGTTCTATGGCTGCTATTGTCTGTGAATTGAAGTGGTTGAAACAACTTTTGGGTGATTTTGGAATTCAGCATCCTGCAGAGATGAGGTTGTTTTGTGACAGACAATCTGCATTGTATATTGCCAGAAATCTTGTTTTTCATGAGCAAACGAAACATATCGAATCTGATTATCATTTTGTTCGGGATGCGGTGACTGAAGGACTTATTACTCCTTCTTATGTGTCTACCAAATTTCAATTGGCGGATATTTTTACTAAAGCACTTTCAGTTTGAATTTTTGTTATCCAAGTTGGGTATCAAAAATTTGCATGCTCCAACTTGAGGGGTGTGTGAGAAAATAGGACTCTATTTATTATTAGAGTTCATTGTGAAATAGGATTTATTTTCTAATTAGATTCGGTGAAGGACTCTGTCCTTAGGTTGTATAAATATGTTTTCTGATTAATGAGAAGGGGAAAACAAATTGACCAAAGCTTAACAACTCATTTTACTAATTAAATCTATTTCAAACCTCAAAATCAGATCAAAATGCATAGATCACATGACAAACTTTATTAACGAAGAGATAATGACAGAGATAGTATTAAGACACTTCAAAAACATGTAATTATCGATGTAAAAAAAAAAAAAAAACATGTAATTAACCTTCAAATAGTTAGTTCAGAGATAATTCTAAAACATATAACCTTAAGATGGTTGTTACAGCATAGCAATCCATAAACGTGATCAATCACATGAGTTTTCAATATCCAGTCCAACGGTATCATCATAACTTTAAAACTATTATATCATAGTCTTAACAATATCAAAGTGCATTACTTGTAAGAAGTTGCAAAGTAAAATAATGAAGCAACCAATGCGCGAGAAAGACAATTGAAGCACATAATGACGAGCCACATGCACCGATTGTTGAGTGAGTACTTGAGTACATCAACTTCTTTTATAGTCATTTCTTCTTCTTTTAATTTCTTCTAAGGAACAAAAACAAATGTAAGTGGTGCACTGTGCACACCCTCCACAGTCCACACACTACTAATTAATTGTCTAATTCTAGATTCTAATGACAACCACCTCCTTTGTTGAGAAAGAGAATAGGAGTGCGTCATTCTACCATCCCCGCGGAATTAGTCTTTTCATTCTCCCAAAATATAGGTTTTATATAACTTTTATGGTCAATTTATATCAACTTTTATCATTAATTAATTTGAATCATTATATTTCCTATCTTTCCCCTTCAAAAACAAATACTTCATGTATTTTTATATACACTATTTTGTTTTTTCGTGTTCGTCGAGAAGCTTCTTTAAATGTCAAAATTTCTAATTGCTTTTAAGTAAAAATTATAGAAATTTGATATTTGGAATTCTTGCATTGAGACGTATTGCATTGAGACATATCTAACAAGACTCACCTGACTATATTTTTTCTTTTATGATGACACGAGATAGTTACAAAGTTGGTTGAAGAATATTGCCAGAAAGGAAATGATGTAATTAAAAAAAAAAGAATAGAACAATAAAAAAGGAACAACTAACAAGGAGTAATAAGATAAGATGAACAGGTCACCGAGCAGCAGGTGATAGCCTAGTGGTATTGGCATCACCTCCGATCCCAGAGGTCAAGGGATCAAGTCTCACCCCTTACAAGGAAGGATCTCCAATTTTCCCCCTTAATTCTTTGCAAGGGATTTCATCTTACCTTAAAAAAAAAAAAAAAGATGAACAGGTCACCAATTATAAAGAATGATGTTTTGTTGCTCATGTAAAATTATGTCGTATGATATCGTGAGACAATAGACAAGTTCGAGCTAAAACAAGAATCGTAAAGCTTGTTGAGTTACTAATATCAATTCTTTTGTAATTACTTGTAGTAGACACTCTTCCATATAATATAAAAAATGACAACACAATATAGAATATAGAAACGTTATTAGCAGGGCACAAAAAGCAGCATTGTATTCATTGATTGATTAGTGATAGTTTTGGTTGTTTTTCTACAACTAATTTGTGAATGGTTTTGTACATCAAATTTGTGTTTGTCTTGATCAAGGTTTTGTTCTTTGAAATTGTACATATTGGCATTTCTCTACAATATGTTTTCTTTTCCTTTTGGTTATAAAAAAAGATACAAAGTCCAATATGAACTTTAAACTCAAATCTTGAATATCATACTCCAGGACTTTACCTAGGTATTGAAGTACATATGTGAACACTAACGCAGTAACGCGAAAGTTTTTGCAAAGTTCTATGCCAAATAGTCTGTCTAATTAGTTGTTTCGGGAATTAGATTAGATATAGCTAGATTGATAGTTTTGTTAAAGGCTCGGAGTATTATACTACTACTTTTGTTAGTAGCATTAATTTTAGCTCAGTAAGCTAGTAGTTACATAATTTAGTATATTCGTAAGTTGTTTAGCATCGACCTTTATACTATGTCTACACCATTGGTTGTTAGGGATGAAAGTTTGGTTATTGGTTTTGATTTGGTCAAGATCCTAATTCCTATAAAATCCCAAATAGAATTCGACTATTGGATTGTAAGTCCAATCTAATTAAAATTTCCTCCTAAGTTTGATTCGACTCAGTTGAACTTAAAAAATTGCTAGTTTGATATAGCCAAATTGATAGTCTAGTCAAATTTCGCACAAACAATTACATTTTTAGACGAATGGCTCATTGACCTATATAAAAATATAATACATACAAGATCATGCATTGGTAAACAAGGTTTAAAATTAGTCTTAAATTAAACATAATCATATTAGGAGTCTCTAAAAAAAAGTTTTAAAAGATAACACTATCATCATTTAAATCTTAAATAGGATCAAATATTCATTTAATTTTGATTGTTTAGGTTTTCATACTTGAAACCTTTACAATCCAAAAATTCAATTTTTAACAATATCCAAAACCAATTCAATGAGATCAAGAAAATCCGCTTAAATTACTTACATAGTTTAGTTTATTAGAGTGTGAATATGTATTTCGGGTAATAATTTTCACCCCTTCACTCTTTATAGCCAAAACAACTTCAATACCATTGTACTTGTTTGGGCTCAATAAAGGGTCTGCCCAATATCTTTGTCACATCATCATAAATCACCAGATATGTGGCGCAGCGAGTCCCACCTGGGAGTTTACCTAGCTCCAAACTGTCTAGGGATCTACAGATGGATGGAAAAACTAATTGTCTGATAAGGCAACATAACCATTGATCCAAAATAAGCCTATCCTATCAATGTTACCTATTTGAGAATTCGCAATGCTATAAGTACCAATAGTCTTATCAATAAACAGACATTGAATTTTCACCTAACAACCTAGAGCATCTTTCTCTAGACTTTATCTCTCTACCTCAACTGATTTGAGCTCCGAAAGGCCGATCACGAAACAACACTCGAGATAGTCTAATAACCTTGTCTTTCAGAGTTTTGTCATATGGACGATCAATTCAGGCGAACGTTGTTGGGGCTCACTTATACTCTGCACACTTCAACAATGCTCAATTTCTAGACAGAAATAATAGTATTCTTTTTTTAGTGTTTAGAAAACTATATAAAAAAGGGTTAATTGGCTAAAACAACACGAATTATGCCTCAAGTGCACTGAGCAACACAACCTTTGACGGGTGCAGTGCGTAGCATGAACTTTAACACGAGGTGCAACCAACAACATAAATGTGATCGGAGTACGGAGATTCCACCGGAGTTATGAAATCTTCGTTATTTTATTATTTCTTTTCTTTTCCCCCTCAATACTCTGTCTTTTTTCCTTTTTTTTTCTCTTTTCTTCTTCTCTCCCAACTTCCTCTATATTCATCCTCCCTCACCAACCTAAAAACCTCCCTTCCCCTACCCCTATCCCTACTCACCGAAACTACCACTTTTCCCTTGCCCACCTTGACACCAATCCCCTTCCCTTCCTAGCCCCGAAGACCACCCCAACCCAACAAACCCAACTCAAATTTGAGGTGGTCGAAAGGTGACATTCTGATATGAATAGTGTGGTGATGAGGATGGTGAGGAAGAGTGGGTGGAGAGGGGGTGAAAGGGTGGGGATTTCTGGTACGGAGGTGGGTTTTTCTAGTGGACAAGGGTTAGGAGGAGGGAGAAAGAGAATTAATATAGAGGGTTTGTTGGGTAGGGATGGTTTGTGCCTTTGGAGGGGTGGGGAAGGAGATGGGGTTGGTGTCGGAGGTGGGGAAGGAGATGTGGTTGGTGTCGAGGGTGGGAAAGCAAAGTGGTAGTTTTCTATGGGTAGGGTGGGGGAAGGGAGGTTTTTCAGTGGATAGGGGAGGAGAAATACAAAGGATCGAGAGAGAAGAAGATAGAGGGAAAAAAAGAAAAAAAAAGAAGAGATAGGAAAAAAAAGGAAAAAAAAAAGAAACGAATAAAGTAATGAAGACTCTATAACTCCAGTGAAAACTCTGGTGTAATCTCCGTGCTTCGGTCATCTTTATGCTATTGGTTGCACCTCGTATTAAAGTTCATGCTATGTCGTGCACCCGTCAAAGGTTGTGCTGCTCAGTGCACTTGAGGCATAGTTCGTGTTGTTCTAATTAACCCTATAAAAAATAATAGAAAGTATTTGATATTGATTGAAAATTTTCCTTTTCAATCAAAATCCCAATCTGAAATGGTAAAATTCTAATCAAGTCATATCAGATTGTCAAAACATTTTTGGATGATAATTTAGCCTTGGTCCAAGTTATCAGACAAGCTAACGTTATGGTTGGAAAAACAGGTCCCTAGTCATTCGTTAATCGCCCTGAAGCTAGGGAGACAAACCGTACAAAGAGCGTGGAAATCCCGCAAATAAAGTGGAAAAAAAACAAGGATAAAGTTTATTTCATCAAAAAATTTGAGAGAAAATAAAGAAAGTGACATATTAACTGCACATATTCATGACTTTCTGTTTAGTACTATAATTTTGGAGTCTTAATCAAGCTTCACAGTAGATACAGTGAAACAATTAACTAAACAAAGATTTTTACCAGATAGATTCTTTAAGAGTAATTAAGTAGATTAACTTTTTTCTGATACAAATTTTAAAGATGCAAAAAGAAATTAAAGAAAAAGATGGTTGTCATTTACATATATTATTTTCTCTGCAAAGAAACTTGATCGGATTTTCTCTTTTTCAAGAATACATTAATTTAGTCGTTTTAAGACAGGCCATAAGAAAATAATTAAGTACTTTAACAATAAGTTACTCTGGAAAGCAGCACAATTAAAGAATAACTTTTTAATCAAGCTGTGTTAGTACACTGACATATGAATCAGAAATAGCTCAGTAGTTTAGCAGTAACAATTATTATCAAGTGCTTATACAACTAATCGAAACAAAGTGGAGTAATTTGCTGTCACTATGAATCAGCAGATATGGCTCAAGATTTGCTGATGACTAGTGGAACAAACACCATTTACATATGTATCCCATTGGTTTTTTTCATATAGGTGACAAGTGGGTAATTTTAACTAATATCACTTTTGTTCTTTTTCTGTTGCAATTTGTAACAATAGAGTTTTCACGTTTGTTAATAATCAACTTTAAATATTATTATCTTTAATTAGTTTTTAGTAAAAATTATAAAAATTTGATATTTTGAAAATGTATATCGAGGGAAATCTAACAACCTTTTACATGACTATATTTTTCTTTACGTAAATTTCACAATAGTTAGTGAAAATCCAATTATTGCAATAGAAAAAGAACGAAGGAAGTACCTGTCAAAAATTGACATAACTCGAAAATTTAGTCTTATTTTTGGGATATTGAACAAGATATTTCAAATCGAAATTTGATTTTTTGACCCTAATCTGAAAAACCTATGAATAGTGGGTCAAAATGGATGGGTCACGGCCATTTCATTAGTGTCGAAGAAGTAAAAGTTGATAATACTTCCTCCGTTTTTTAAATAGTGACACACTTCTCCCAAAAACCTCTCACATAAACGAAGGTTAGCATATTATATGAAATTTAAGTAGCATAATTGGGAAGGAATATCAATAGAATGAAAATGAGAAAAATTGACACAAGATATGATAACTATGGCCAAATAAAAAAAAAGTTCTAACTATCAATTATCTTGTGGAGGTCTCAACTTTGAAGAGGTGAGACTTTGTATGGACTATGGACCATGCAAGTTGCTAAACACTTCTTTTCTGTGGATAATTATCTTCATAGTGCAAATTTTTATTAATAAAAAAACTTCATATTGTAAAAGTGCAATTGCTTTACCTCTCGTTTTTTTTTACTAATATATGACCCTCTCAATCAAGAAAATTGTTGCATATCTCAACCCTAAAATGTAGAACTTTTGATTAATTGTTGCGCTTACCGGCATGTAAAATTGATCATGTACAGTCTAACTCAATCTAATGGGTGCAAGTTTGGGAACCTTGGCTGGATAATTTTTGTTTGGCTTCTAAGCCTATTCATAGCCATTTATATTTTTTCTTTGCTTTGCAAGACTTAGCAAAAACTACGGCATGATTCGATATGTTGGGTCCATCCGTGTTTAGTCCATATCGCATTTAACCGCAATTTTCACTACTTGTAACAACTTATGCCATATAAGTATCTCTTGTTAGTTAGACATGGAAGAAAAAACGTAACACAACTTAGAAGTGTTAAATTTGGATTGATTGACCTCTGTAGGTTCTAATCTACTTCGTCCGGTACTTTTCCTAACCAATTAAAAATATTGTAGCTTTGCTATTCTTAGGGTTAATGGCTTGGGTAGGATTAAGGCTAACTCGAGTAGGGTCAAAGTTAGACTATGCTATCTATCTATACTAATATGTTAAAAGGCGTTCCTAAATAAGGAACGATGTCAAGTGACGCTTTTTCTTAGAGCGTTTAGCTCCATGTAATCCACATACAATACAAAAATATATAATATGTTGCTTGATGTTATAAAAAAGTCCTAACCACTAAACCAAGTGATACTTGATATTATCATTTCAACGTAAAACATTAATAATAAAAGATATAATTATCCCAGACGTAACACGTACCTACAAACTAGTTAAAGTAAAACTCTGATTTAATTATTCCAACACAACTAATACTAATTAATAAGTTCTTACTTCTGAATTATGAAACAGTCAAGTAAAAAAAGTTATTCCAACACAACTAATACTAATTAATAAGTTCTTACTTCTGATAGGCTATGGGTTGAGGATTGTGGCTTTGTGGGGTTTGAAGTTATTAAAAGAAATGCCAGCTAAAATGCTGGAGGTTTTAAGTGTTTATCTGATCCGAGACAAAAGAGTTATTTGTTGCTTAGCAGTGGTGTTCTTCTGCAATTAGGACAAGAAACCGTGGGTTAACTACTGCTTACGTTAACAGCGGGCCAATTTTGGAAACTAAAATTAATACTTGTGATTTCTGAACAAAGGCACGATTATTCACAATCTTAAATCTTAGCAATGACAAAAAAGCTAATTAAAAGTAATTGCGACTAATTTGATTTTTACCTGCATGTTGATATTTTCTTTAATTTTTAGGATTGAATTTTCTAATCAAATTTTGGGTCATGTTATCCCATGATAAGTGAGAGATATGTTCAAACAATATGAGTATTGCATTGGGAAGTGAGAACACACTAATCGTTAGTGGGAGTTTGTCATTTCAATACATTTACATATATTAACAAGGGTTGATTTAACAAAAAAAAACAAGGATCTCGAGATACAAACAGGGGTTTATCTATCAATAATCAGTGTTTTATACAAATAAATAGTATTTCTTATAAATAACTAATTGTACTTTTTGGAGGAAAAGCTGATTGTATCACACAAATCATGGTGCTTTCTCTTCATCTTAATAAATTAAGTTTCAGGTCCAATCAGTTCAGTTCAGTTCAGTTCAGATAAGTTCAATTCAATTCAGATAAGTTTCAATCAAATCCAATCAGGACAATAAGTTCCAATCAGGTCTAATAAGTTCCAATGAGGTGCAATAAGTTCCAATCAGGTCTAATAAGTTCCAATGAGGTGCAATCAGGTCCAATCAGGTCTAATAAGGTCCAATAAGTTCCGATAAGGTCCAAATAGTCAATGATCAATAAGTTTGAATTAAAATTTTAGTTAGAGTACCACTATGATTATTATTTAGTATTATATTTTTAATATTGTCTATCATTTTATTATTCATATTACGATCAACTAATATATTATTATTAAAATTTTTAATTAAAGTACCGTTATAATTATATAGTATTATATTTGCATTATTATCTATTATTTTATTACTCATATTACTATTGGTTGATTATGTTATTATTAAAAAATACGATTTTTTCACCAATTACCCCGAGTTTTCAGATATTCACCTGGTACCCCCCAAGTTTTCAAAATACACGGGGTACCCCTAAGTTACAAACTAATACACTCAGATACCCTTAATGACTAATGGCGTTAACCGCCGTTAGTCTTAATCCTAATTAACCGTCAGTTTAACCCTAAACCCTAAAATCTAACTCCTATTTAGACCCTAATAACTTCTAACCCTAACCCTAACCCCCTTCCCCCACCCTCCCCCCAACCATGGCAGCCCCCACCCCAGCAGACCCCCTCCCACCACCGCAACCCCCCTTCCCCAACCCCGTCGAATTCCGCACCCCATCCCCCACCCGCGACGAATTCTACATCCCCTCCCCCACCCCCGACGAATTCCGCACCCCCCTACCCCGACGAATTCCGCACCCCCCACCCCGACGAATTCCGCAGCCCCTCCCCCCCACCCCCGACGAATTTCGCACCCTCTCCTACCCCCGTCGAATCCCGCCTACTCAGCTCTCCAGTTCGAAGATGAAGGCGATAAGGTTGTATGGGAGCGCGTTACAGTGGGGAAGGTTGTCGGTGACTGGGTTGTTGATTCTAGGCTCGCGACGGCTTCGGCCTGTTGGATTTCGGGCTCGTGACGGTAGATGAGGGAGGGGGAGGGGGTGGGGGTGGGAAAGTGGGACTGTGGGGGTGGGGGAGGGGGATGTTGGGGTGGTGGGAGGGTGGGGGAGGGGATGGTAGGATGCTTAGGGTTTAGGTTTAGGGTTAGGGTTAGGGTTAGGATTAGGGTTAAGGGTTTGGGATTAGGGTTAGAGGTAGGGGTTATGATTAAGGTTAGTATTATGGGGTTAATTAGGGTTTAAATTAGAAAATTAGGGTTAATGACTAACGGCGGTAACCGCCGTTAGTCATTAAGGATATCTGAATGTATTAGTTTGTAACTTAGGGGTACCCCGTGTATTTTGAAAACTCGGGGGGTACCAGGTGAATTTTCTGAAAACTCGGGGTACTTGGTGAAAAAAACGTAAAAAATATATTAATCATGATCATATAAATTTAACAATAATAATCATCATAATTATAAATTTTTGCAATTTGTCTTTAAATAATTAGATATAATATGCTTTGTTACTAATAATGATAAAAGATATAAATGTTATTAATTGATCTTTCTACTAGTGCTTTATGAAATCAAAGCAACACTATTGAATATATTAGTGGTGAAAGTTGTATATAAGCAAGTATATAAATAGCATTTTTTTTTTGTTAAAATGTTAATCATAAGAGATAACTAATAATTACTATTTTTTTGAAGGATAAATTTTAATGATTATTATGTTATAATAAATTTTGAGGGATAGTATTTATGTTAGGGGCAATATTTATGTTATTTCTCATCAATTTTTTTCGTTAAATAAGGTCAAATAAGTTGCAATCAGATTCAATAAGGTCTAATAAGTTTCAATCATGTTCAATGGTTAATAAGTTTCAATCAGGTCCAATAAGTTTCAATCAGGTCCAATAAGTTGAATCAGGTCCAATAAGTTCAGTTCAGTTTAGGTCCAATATTATTCATGCGAACGAATGTGAACCATGTTCATGGAGAGATGCGAACAATCTGGTGGTTGAAGATGAACGGCGAATGACTCGAGACGAACGACATTTAAGCGTTAGGAGAAATCGTAACATCGTCGGTCATAAGATCGACCTTATACGCTGCTTCTCGCGACGGAGACATGTCGTCGATGAGGAGGAGATGAGAGAGAATGAGAAGAGAGAGCGTAACATTTTTTTAACTGATGAGGAGGAAATGAGAGGAAGAGAGAGGGTTTGAAAAAACGACTGGGAGTTGTTAAAAGGAAGAAGGAATAAAACTTTAATTGGGCCGTGTATTTTATTTTAAAACAGCATATTGCTGCGATTTTTGTAAGAATCGCAGCAATAGGTTCAAATATTAATAAAAAACTCATATTTCAATATATTGCTGCGGTTCTGACTGAAAACCGCAGCAATACAACTGGTCAAAAAGTCAACTTAAGTTTGAAAAAATTTCACCTTGACATCTATTGCTGTGGTTCTAGCCGAAACCGCAGCAATATGTCTATTTTATATTTTTCTTTTCTTTTTACGTGATATATTGCTGCGTATGGGTAAAACCGCAACAATAAGCAATTATTGTACTAGTGTTATTAGCCCTTTATGTCCCCAATTAACTCACTAGTTGCCCATCTCACTTTTGCATGTAGATTTATCTCATCTAATCCTGTGCAAGTGTGTTCTGAAGGACATATACTCTTAATTGCCCAAGTCTTGTCATCAGGTAGTCTACTTGAACGCAACCTCCATGCACAATTTAGATCCTTACAAAGACATGTAAATCTAGTGGGGTTACTTTTTACAACAACCAGAGCAAATCCACATTGTATATAGTAGTCTCTGAGAACTCCCTTGAAGTGTTCTTTGTCAACAAATACCATCCAAGGCATTAATTCTATCTTGTCAAATTCTTCTTCAACATACATCTTCCCATTGTTATACAATCTTCCTAGATATCCCCCCTCATCATTTCATCTGCATTATTCTCCCACTCTAAATCAGAAAAAGCATCATAATTATCATGTATACCAGGCATGCCATCTTCATCCTCACTAGCACCATCACCATCAGATTGAACCTCAAAATCATCAACAGATTCACCCTCAAAAACATCTTCTTTGACAGGCTCTTTTTGGAATTTTCTCACTTTGTTTTTCATTGATAACATCTAAACCAATATTTTGTGATATCTCATGTGTTTGGCCAACATGATCCTGCTCTGTAAGTGGCTCACCACTCTGTAGTACCATAACATTTCTCAGTGGCAGCAATAACCCCTTCCTAGTTGCAGTGCTTCTAGGGATTTTGTATCTAGGAACAGTGGGTTATGAAAGGGGATTATTTATAGTTCGGAAGGAGGGTTGGTTGACAAGAGCATCTAATTATGGTTGTGAAAATTCATTGGCTGAAATAAGCTCCGCTTCATGAGTTGGTGCCTCTGAAAAGGATGCTTGTGTGACCATGTGTACATACATGTGGCTATGTGTTTGAACTACCTTTAAGTCTTTCACTTCTCCTATGAGGAACCAACTTATCTTTAGTTTTCTTAGGTTGTTTTTGCTTCCTTTAAGTCTCCCTTGTGTTTGTTTCAAGAGGATCCAGTTCCATATCATACCATCTCTCATCATAAGTCTGACTAATTCCCTAGTCTAGCAACAAATCATTCAAAGGCTGGTTTCCAGCTTGTGTAACACTCAAAGTAATTGGTTCAAGTTGTGTGACACTCAAAGTAATTGGTTCAGGTTGTGAAACTTTAAGAGTATTTGATTCATGAAGTGGAGCTTTCTTTGTCTTGAGTCAAAGCTATTAGTTTTCTAGCAACCACAACACATACAGGTGGCTTAGATACTTCACCCACCCAAAAAAATATTTCCCCCTTACAGCTCAACCTTTCTAACATAGTCATCGGGTCCTTGTCAGATTTAATCTCAAAATGCTTCATCTTAAACTCATAAGTAAAGGTTGCGTAAAGTGGAGTTTTGGGCATGGGATTTCTGTTAAACCTGTCATACTCATTAATAAGGTCCATCCATATGACCTTATCAATATCATCAATAACTACATCTGTATCTACCCTTTTATACTGAAACTTCAAGACAACCTTATCACCCATTCTGCATCATATATACAAGCACAATTTAACAACCTTATTCACTGGCATGCAATCAGAAACAAACAAGCAACAAAAACGCATCATATTACATCAATAAACCCTAAGAACTAGAATCCGAAAATGCAATCATGTAAACCGAGCAAATACAAACAATGTACTTTGGAAATTATACTTTTTTCTACTTCCACACAGTAAAACTTACTAATTTATCTACTTCACCCAGCTGAACAGACTTTAAGACATCATATATAGTTTGAATCCTAAAAATTGAAATTATGAAAACATCATAATTCAAAAATTTGTGTACATACTTGCACCTACAATTATAGGCGAATGTGTGATTTTTTGTTGATGAACCTGTATAATTTCCTCAACTTGTAATTATCATCCACTTCAGTTTTTGGAGCAATTTTCAGAATTTTTGAATGAAGAAATGAAAAAGAGTAGAAGTGAGACAGGTTTAATGATCATGAGGGTATTGGGGGGAGGGTTGATAAATGCACGTGGTTGAAATATCATTACTTAACCTAATTAAAAAAGATTTAACAGAAAAAAAAAACTCATTAATGTTACGTGGTTAGCAACTACACTGCTACAAGGTTACTTTGTGTAATCCGGATTTCAAGAATCCACCATGTAGAGTTTTTTAAAACTTAGGGCCACCACGTAGAATTTTCCATTAATGTTTTATCGCCCCTCGTATCCCACTTTCATACAAATCTTACCATATTTTGTAGATTTTAATTATTATTAAGCTAGAGGTGCTACATTGGAGTAGTGCTAGAAACTTTGGCTTATATATGTAATTTTTTTGACATCGAGAAAGCATACATGGAAGAAAACCACAACAAAAAACCAAGTAAAGAGCAAACTAGAAGCTAATGAAAGGGAATCTAATTCTCCTACAAAAATGTGCTAAGACTTGCACTTCACGCACTTCAGTGCAATTGACTTTGAGATGGCTTATATATGGAATCCTACAAATATG
This sequence comes from Beta vulgaris subsp. vulgaris, assembly GCF_026745355.1. NCBI lineage: Eukaryota > Viridiplantae > Streptophyta > Magnoliopsida > Caryophyllales > Amaranthaceae > Beta > Beta vulgaris. Next base: position 9,763,596 of record NC_079208.1, read on the forward strand.
TAGGATTAAGGGTGACAAATTGTGTAATAATAGGATAATATTACAAAAACAACAAATCAAAACTAATATGAATAATTATCAAGAATGTCACTAGAAGATTAATATGGAAACCCGATAATTATAAGGGAAACCACCAAATCTAAACTAAGACTTTTACTAATATGAGATGATGATACAAAACTCTTAAGAGATTTAATTTCTTTAAATCGTACACTAAAAGTCTCTCTAGATTGCCTTCCAAATTTTTTATGCTAGTACACAATTTAGGTTTAGGGGTATTTATACAATAAACAACTAAACATCAATACTATGTAAGTCAGCAGATTTAAAACAACACATCACGATAAAATTGGCATTGCACGAAAGTTCAAAATGATCGTATCCAAATTTTGCCAGCAAGCTTGCTTGTGTTGCAATGCAAAATTTTAACACGAGTTTCTCATAATAGGATCTTACATGTTACATCACGAAAGTTCCAAGTAACATGCAACCAAAATTTAATAGGAGAAATATAATATGTGAAAGTACTTTGTGATTTTTTTATGATAGGATCGGATCATAGAATCGTATTAAGATCCTATCATGTGATTTTTTTTGTGGTTGGGTAGAATCGAAAGATCCTATGAAATTAAGATCCTACGTAGGATCGGAATGGTGATGTCCTTCTGGATTCTAGAATCGTAAGATTTGGATCGGGATTTTAACAACAATGATTGACATAATGGTTGGACACGCTAATAGTTCTATAATCATTTGATGTCTCATAATTGATATCATTCCTGATGAAAGAGACTAATGTTCATCACTTTCTTTCAGCAACTAAACAATCACGAAACTCATCCCTAAACAACCTTATGTTTTATTAATAGAGTCTATACTAACATACATTGTTTGTTGACTTTGATTTAAGATCTTAGAGAGACAACTTATATTTCATAATCAAAAACGCTATATTCCACCGTAAAATAGGGGTGGAAACAAATATCACAATTTTCAATTTTCCTCAAAAACCCTAAATTAACCACAATATTAACAAAAAACCCTAAAACTAGCATATGCATGAATAAGCACAAGTAAATGTATCAGTTTTAGAAACACATTAGCATGGAAGTTCAAATAACAACCAATCATTTTTCCTTGAGAAACATAAAATTTGTGAACATAACTTGTATAGTTACTTCCTTCATCCCAAAATACTTGATACTTGATACATAGAGAAAAGATAGAGAGAGAAAAGTGGGTGGATGCATTTAGTGACCTTACTATAGAGAAAAGTGGGTGGATTGTATGGGTATGTAGCAACTAAAATGGTACTGAAATCTGTAGATTACCCTTACGAATCCAAGATTCACTAGCAACCTGCACAAAATCACATACAAGCCAACAAACACGTACATTTAAAGAATGAGTATATATATATGGAAGAGAACTTGAGATATCTGTCAGCCTACTCTTCAAAAGATATATAAGTTTATAGCAACTTTCTAGACTTTAGAGCCAGTATCTAAATCTGTAGAATTTGCCTTGAATCTTGTTCAATTTCGTCAAAGGGTGTTGTCACAGGCCCGCCCGGTCAAGTCAGGTAGTGTTGCCCGACCGGGCGGGGTCGAAAGGCTCAACAAGGGTACAATAGCAAGGCGCCCGATCTCATCGAGCTGGCTCGTCCGATCGGGCGTGATCACTGAATCACGACCGGGAAACCAATGCTTGATCGAGCCTGAGACTAAATTAGGATTGGGAAAATTGGCGCACCTGATCGGGCGGATGTCGCCTAACCCGATTGGACGGTGGTCAATTTAAGGCGGGGAGGCGATTTCGAGTCTGGTTACAATATGTTATTTAAACTAGTTTGTTTTAAGCCGTTATTAGTGTGTAAACACATCTATAATATGGAATTACTCAATAGCAATAAAAATATTCTCTCTCTCTCTGCCCGTGGACGTAGCCAACACACCATTGGTGAACCACGTAAATCTTTGTTATTTATTACTTTTATGCATTTAATATTTGTTCTCTCTCACATATGTTATAACAAATTGGTATCATGAGCTTTGATTTTTCGATCTGAGTAAGAAAGATGTCTGGGATGAATGTGAAAATTGATAAATTCACTAGGAGAAATAGTTTCGGTCTGTGGCAAATCAAGATGCGGGCTTTACTTAAGCAGCAAGGGTTGTAGGCATCGTGGCAAAGAAGGCAACAGATTCGGTTACCGCTGAGAGGACTGTTCTAGAGGAGAAGACACATTCACGATTATGTTGTGTCTTGCTGACGACATAATCACTGAAGTCGTGGAGGAGGAAACCGCATCTGGCATGTGGTTGAAGTTGGAGAGTTTGTATATGACAAAATCTTTAACCAACAAGTTGCTTTTGAAGCCACGTCTGTTCAGTGTGCGCATGAATGAATGTACATCTCTTAGAGATCACCTACATCAATTAAATACAATTTTTGTTAGAATTGTGTAATATTGATGTTAAGGTGGAGGATGAGGATGCTGATTTAATTCTGCTTGTTTCTTTACCATTGCCATATGAATTGTTTTTGCAATCTTTCATTGTTTGTAAAGACCGTGTGTCCCTAGAAGAGGTTAGATCATCTTTGCATACTAGTGAATTGCGCCATAAGGCATCTGGTAGTATAGGTACAGATAATCAGGCTTCTGGATTAGTGCCTAATAGTAGTAAGGGACATCGGAATTCTGGGAAAAAGAATTTCAGGAAATCCGGAAATTCCAAAGGGGTCCTAAACCTAATGGTATTCGTAATTGTTGTAAGGAGAAGGACCATTGGAAAAAGGAATGTCCTAAAAAGAAGCATCGGGAAAATAAATATGGGTCTAATTCTGCTACTACTGCAGCCAAAAATTCGAATCTGAGGATGATCTTGCTTTAGATGCTAATGAACAAACACATTGCAATGATCTTGCTTTAGTTCGTGATTCTGGAGCGTCGTATCATATGAGTCATCGTAGTGGTTGAATACTTATGAGCATGTAGATGGAGGTAATATTTCAATGGCTAACAGTGCAGTCTGCAAGACAGTTGGAATAAGCTCTATCAAGATTCAGACACATGATGGTACATTCTGCACTTTGAATAATGTTATTCAATGACTTGGGCAAAATAAGATATATTGCTTGAAAAAAAGGGATCACACCAAACCCATCAAATTAAAGTAGGATCCAATTCAATTATTAATAAATAGAAGGCCCACATCAAACCAACTAAACTCACGATACATGGAGGAATTTTGTATCCCTAATCGTATCTTTGATCCTTCATCACCCATGATTTTCACCACAGAAGCCACAAAAACCTACCATAATTCATAGAAAAGTCATTCTCAATAAAACCTTTCAAGTAAAAAGCCTAATCTTGACTTCATTATGAGTTTATTAGCGCATAAAGGTGATAGATTCTTTCAACCCTAAATACTTTACTTACCTATGTATATTTAATTGGAATAGATTGAGAACTTACAATAAATATAACAACCGAAAAAGCATCACACATCATAGATACGGACCATGCACAAAATGGTACTATTCACATTGTGCCATGCCTCGACCACATTTATAAATGTAGATAAGCACAACAAGATCGGATACAAATATTAGCACTATAGAACACTACAACAGATTTTCAAGCTCGTGATAAAGGTACACCACAACCTAAGCTAGTTATATAGACCTATAAATCATGCAACATCTAAATCTTGATATCATATCTAAATGTTAAAGGCACAAGCAAGTGTGTCATGTCTGATTAAGCCTTCAACACACAAATAAAATTGGTACGAACGTGGCCCAGACAAAAGCAAGTGTGAAGATTTTTTTAAAAAACCTCCGACACAACAAAGTTGGTATAAACATGGTCCAAGCACAAGTAAGTGTATCGTGTTTGACCAAGTCTCCGGCACTATGAGGCTACTAACCACAAACAAGTGTGCCATGCCCATGTCTAAGGTCCAAGTCTCCGCCACATGCGATGGTACACAAATGGTCCAGGCACATCTTTTTACCTCAAAGGCTCAAAGTAGTAGGTTCTTACAATAAAATTACATTTCCATGGAGGGAGTATTTTTCTATTCTAACATACACTAGCTCAACTCCTCAAATCTGAACTTCTCACTTCACAGTCCACAACTCCACACTACTAGTCAAAAAACCAATCCCTATTCCCTCCAAGTTTTCACACAGTGTTTACTGTCGGAGCTTTAAATTATAGAATTAGAAACCTCCCCACATCGCACTCCTTCTCTCTCTTCTTGCCTTATCATATGTCACTTTCTGTTTCTCTCTCATTTTTTTCTACACAGCAAGCAACCAAAAACTAAATGAATGAAACATCTTCTGTCACTCCACACTCTCTCTTTCTCTCTCCAAATTTTAACACAGAAACACATGTAAATTCTCACCCAGTAGTAATTTATTGTCTCCTATCCTAGGGATGGTGTTTTGAAGAAGCTTTGAACCATTAATTAAAAGAACATAAAAAAAACCCACCTTGGATTATAATTTATTTATTTTCTTAGCTCATTTTGGGCTATAAAAGAATCACATAATTTGGGTTGTTTACAAATAATGTCACAAGATTCTAGGGAGATAAAGACGACTGAACAGTGGAGATGGTCTGAAATGCAAGGCCTTGAACTTAATCCTTCATCAACAACAACATCATCAACAACAACAACAACAACAACAACAACAGAGAGTGTTGCTCAACATTTAGAGAGAGAATCAGCAACACCAAAAGAGCAGAGGAGAGAGAAAGAAATGGAAGTTTCTGAAGGGAAGAAAGAAGGATTACCTCCAGCAGTTGCGTTTAAAGAGTTATTCAGATTTGCTGATGGTTTGGATTGTATTTTAATGACAATTGGTTCTCTTGGAGCTTTTGTTCATGGCTGTGCTTTGCCTCTTTTTCTTAGATTCTTTGCTGATCTTGTTAATTCTTTTGGGTCTTATGCAAATAACCCTGATAAAATGATGCAAGAAGTTTTAAAGGTAATCTAATTCATCTTACTTAATTTATGTTTTTTTTAGTTAATTTGTTCAAAGTTGATAAATTTTTGATATGGGTATTTTTTTTCTTCCCTAATTAATGTTCAGTATGCATATTACTTTCTTGTTGTTGGAGCAGCAATATGGGCATCTTCATGGGCAGGTGATTTTTTTTTTTTTTTTGGGGTTTTAGCTCATAAATTTTCTACCATTTTTGCACTGTAATTAAATGAAGTTTTTTGGGTGGACAGAAATTGCATGTTGGATGTGGACTGGAGAGAGACAATCAACAAAAATGAGGATTAAGTACTTAGAAGCAGCATTGAGTCAGGACATTCAGTACTTTGATACTCAAGTTAGGAGTTCTGACATAGTTTTTGCTATTAACACTGATGCTGCACTTGTTCAAGATGCCATAAGTGAGAAGGTAAAATATTTTGCATTTTTCATTTCTTACTTAGGAAAACAAAAGAATGCTGAGTGTTTTTCATTGATATATTGCAGTTGGGTAGTTTCATTCACTACTTGGCAACTTTTGTGACTGGTTTTGTGGTGGGATTCACTGCTGTGTGGCAATTAGCTCTGGTAACTCTTGCTGTTGTTCCTCTAATTGCTGTTATTGGTGGGATTCATACAACAACATTGGCCAAGCTCTCTACCAAGAGCCAAGGAGCTATGTCACAGGCCGGAAATATTGTCGAACAGGTACAATTCAATGCAGAATGCTTGAATGCTTGAATGCTTTATGATATCTTTTGGTGATTTTTGTCATCTGGGTATTCCTAATTTGGTTGTAATTTGGCAGACAATTGTCCAAATTCGAGTGGTTTTTGCATTTGTGGGTGAATCTCGAGCTCTACAAGGGTACTCCGCTGCGTTGAAAATCGCCCAAAAGCTTGGGTACAAGACTGGATTAGCAAAGGGTTTGGGATTAGGAGGAACTTATTTTGTTGTGTTCTGTTGTTATGCTCTTCTTCTTTGGTATGGAGGTTATCTTGTTAGGCACCACTTGACCAATGGTGGTCTTGCTATAGCAACTATGTTTGCAGTCATGATTGGTGGAATGTAAGTTCTTTTTTTTTTGTCTTCATCAACAACTATCTTGTAGTTCAACTTCTTAATTGTGGTTTTGGATTAATATTGTACTCCTAATTTGCTTAATCAGAGGTTTGGGACAATCAGCTCCTAGCATGAGTGCATTTGCCAAGGCAAAAGCTGCAGCTGCAAAGATTTTTATGGTTATTGATCACAAACCAAGCATTGACAGAAACAAGATATCTGGGACCGAATTGGAATCAGTAACCGGGCAAATTGAGCTCAAAAATGTGGAATTCGCATATCCATCTAGGCCGGATGTGAAAATTCTTCACAACTTCACTCTCACTGTACCTGCTGGAAAAACTATAGCTCTAGTTGGTAGTAGTGGATCTGGGAAAAGCACTGTCGTCTCTCTCATTGAGAGATTTTATGATCCTATTGAAGGTAAAATTTTCGTATTTCCCATGCAACTTTGTTGGGTTATAAGGAGCATATTACAATGATATTTTTTGCATCTTTTCTTACTAATGTTGAAGTATTTTCTCTTGGGTTTATTAAATATTTTAGTAATAATAAGTATTAATATATATTTTTACAGGGCAACTTCTTCTAGATGGGCATGACATAAAAACATTAAAGCTTAGATGGCTGAGACAGCAAATAGGGTTGGTGAGCCAAGAGCCTGCTTTGTTTGCCACCAGCATCAAAGAGAACATACTTCTAGGCAGACCAGAGGCTAGCTTGGTTGAGGTTGAAGAAGCTGCTAGAGTTGCTAATGCTCATTCTTTTATCATTAAGCTTCCTGATGGCTTTGACACACAGGTTAGTTATATTTTTTGCCTTATTTTTACAACTTGTACTGGTTTACACTGGTTTAGCTAGTAACTTGATCTATTCCTGGTTCGACTTCTTCCACGTAATTTTGGTTCGTTATAGTACCCGTGTCTAATCCTCGATTATCTAGACTACCATGGATGAGTATGTGGGATTTTTTCATAAATAGCGGAATCTAACACAAGTTGGACACGAGTACCAAGTTCGAGTAACATAGGAATTATTGTGTCCAATTTTCCTATAGTTTTAGCTGCCACATTGACTGCATTGAAGAGTTTGAGTAACAATAGATAACTACTCGGAATTTGGATGAAATCTTTCGGCTTAGGAAACAGTGATATAGTTGCTGTCTGCTAGTAGTATAGTTATTTTTCCTTTCCCATGCTCATTATTTTATCACTAATTAATTTTATCTCTTTTTCCTGTTCTTCATTGCATTCATATTTCATATAGAGTGCAAGTCTATAATTATTTCATGTAGGAGTATATTGTTAAATTGGGTGATTGGTCAACAAACAGTACCTAACCCTTTCAAAAAAGTCAATCCAAAAGAAGGTGTTTGGTCATGCATTTAAAGAAAAGGGTAACATGTTGCAGTCAACAATGCATGTGCAGATATTAATAGCATACTCTTTTTCCTCTTCACAAACAAGGACCATTTGGACTAGAGCTTTTGTCAGTTAGTATTTTACTTATTTCGGCTCAGTGCTTTTATTTCTTATTATTTCCATCTTGATAATCTATTGTTTTCTTTCTGGGTGAGGTTGGGCATGATTTCCTAAGAGTTAAGTATATGCAATATAAAATGTTGTTTTTATTACAAAGTTTCTTCTTATGATAGGATACTCCCTCAATTTATGGGTCTCCGAAGACTGGAATAAAGCCTCTTCATGGCCTCGTTGAACGATGATACTATGATGTTTAGATCCTCTCTTCAAAATGAAAAGAATATAGATAAAGAAAATGGGTCTGGTAATGAGTCAAGCTTTATTGTTATATCCTGCAGAAATGTTTTTTATGGTTTTGGTATTGAACATTCTTAGGTCGCCATATTAAATATGGGTGTGTGATCGCTCGGAACTAATAGGTTTCCATGGTCGAATTTTATATGAACATCTAAGAATCATCCTTTTTGTTGTTAACAGATCTAAGCACCAAATACATATCCCAAATTGGTAGTATTAGGTTTGGGAATTTTGACAGGATCACACATCTTTTGATGTTAATAGAAGTCTAGCATTTCTTCTTTGGGAATATATTTAATATGTTAACTTATTCCTAATTCCAAAGATATTTAATGAAATATGAATGTCCACAGGAAATATGGATATCTAATTGATCCAAAAGTTCATATGAATAAAGCCTCGCTATGTTTATGTCTGATGCTCAGGAATCTGTATTCCTGTGGAATAACTATCATCTATGTGACAAAACATGGAGCAAAAGTAGCTTTAACATTTTTGTTAGTAGGCGCCATTCAGAGAAACTGCATTCTGCTCCCATTTATCTTTTTGAATTTATAGTGAAGTTGATCCAAAAATGAAATTAATTCAATGAATCTAGTCTGACAGCCGTTGTGCAAATGACAGGTAGGGGAAAGGGGCTTGCAGCTCTCTGGAGGACAAAAACAAAGGATTGCTATCGCGAGGGCAATGCTTAAGAACCCAGCAATACTGCTTTTAGATGAAGCCACTAGTGCATTAGACTCAGAATCAGAGAAGCTTGTTCAAGAGGCTCTTGACCGGTTTATGATCGGGAGAACAACTCTTGTTATTGCCCACCGTCTCTCCACCATTCGGAAAGCTGATCTTGTGGCTGTACTTCAGCAAGGAAGTGTATCTGAGATTGGAACCCACGATGAACTTATGGCAAAAGGAGAAAATAGTGTTTATTCCAAGCTCATTCGCATGCAAGAAGCGGCTCACGAAACAGCCCTACATAATGCCAGAAAGAGTAGTGCCAGGTACTGCCTATTAACACCATCTAGGTCAATCAGCCTAGTGAAGATAGATCCTGCTATTTAAAGAGTATTTAACTATTGACATAATTTCGGATTTTTTTCTTTCATCTGATTGCATTGTATCTAGATAGTTGCAATTTGACCTTGTACTCTATCTTGCAGGCCTTCAAGTGCAAGAAACTCCGTCAGCTCACCAATTATTGCACGGAACTCTTCTTACGGGCGCTCACCTTATTCACGTCGGCTCTCTGATTTCTCTACTTCTGATTTCAGTCTCTCTCTTGACGCCACCCATGCAAGTTACAGGAATGAGAAGCTGGCATTTAAGGAGCAAGCTAATTCCTTTTGGCGTCTTGCTAAAATGAATGCTCCTGAATGGCCTTATGCCTTAATTGGTTCTGTAGGCTCTGTTATATGTGGTTCACTAAGTGCCTTTTTTGCATATGTTCTCAGTGCTGTCCTTAGTGTCTACTACAACCCGGACCACGCTTTCATGATCAGAGAAATTGCTAAGTATTGCTATCTACTGATTGGACTTTCATCTGCTGCTCTCATTTTTAATACGCTGCAGCATTTCTTCTGGGATGTGGTTGGTGAGAATCTCACAAAAAGGGTGAGGGAGAAAATGATGGCAGCTGTAATAAAGAATGAGATGGCATGGTTTGATCAGGAAGAAAATGAGAGTGCCCGAATTGCTACTAGGCTTGCTCTTGATGCCAATAATGTTCGATCGGCAATTGGAGACAGGATTTCTGTTATTATGCAGAACTCTGCCCTCATGCTTGTTGCTTGTACTGCTGGATTTGTTTTGCAATGGCGTCTTGCCCTTGTACTTATAGCTGTCTTCCCCGTTGTTGTTGCTGCTACTGTTCTGCAGGTTAGTTACTAAGCTGATTATTTAAGAATGCTGAGAAATTATGATGCACATATGAATATGATTAGGAATATAACCTTCCCCTTCATCTGCTGTAGTCCTAATGTAAGTATCAACTTGTTGGCAGAAAATGTTTCTGAAAGGGTTCTCTGGAGACCTAGAGGCTGCCCATGCTAAGGCGACACAGCTGGCAGGAGAGGCAGTGTCAAATGTCAGAACTGTAGCGGCATTCAACTCAGAAGTGAAAATTGTAGGTCTATTTACCAGCAATCTTGAAACTCCTTTACGTCGTTGCTTCTGGAAGGGGCAGATTGCAGGTAGTGGATATGGAATAGCTCAGTTTGCCCTTTATGCTTCCTATGCTCTTGGTCTTTGGTATGCTTCTTGGCTTGTTAAGCATGGAATCTCTGATTTCTCCAAGACAATCCGGGTATTCATGGTCCTTATGGTCTCTGCTAATGGTGCTGCGGAGACTTTGACCCTGGCACCTGATTTCATTAAGGGAGGCCGTGCCATGAAATCTGTGTTTCAGCTTCTTGATCGAAAAACTGAGATTGAACCTGATGATTCCGATGCTATTCCGGTTCCCGAACGCCTTCGGGGAGAGGTGGAACTCAAACATGTTGACTTCTCCTATCCCACCCGTCCTGACATATCTGTCTTCCAAGACCTCAACCTAAGGGCACGAGCAGGGAAGACCCTTGCCTTAGTGGGACCTAGCGGATGTGGTAAGAGTTCCGTCATTTCACTTGTGTTAAGATTCTATGATCCATCATCCGGGAGAGTCATGATTGATGGTAAGGACATCCGGAAGTACAACCTGAAGTCCCTACGGCAACACATAGGGTTAGTACCTCAAGAACCATGCCTCTTTGCCACCACTATTTATGATAACATTAAGTATGGCAACGAAAATGCAACTGAAACTGAGATAATCGAAGCAGCAACCCTAGCAAATGCCCACAAGTTCATATCAGCCATGCCTGAAGGCTACAAGACTCAGGTAGGAGAAAGAGGAGTTCAAATGTCTGGGGGACAAAAACAGAGGATTGCACTTGCAAGAGCTTTTGTGAAGAAGGCAGAGATAATGTTGCTCGATGAAGCTACCAGTGCTCTTGATGCAGAATCTGAGAGGTCTGTTCAGGAAGCCTTGGACCGTGCTTGCTCAGGGAAGACAACAATTGTGGTGGCCCATAGGCTATCAACCATTAGAAATGCCCATGTCATTGCCGTTATTGATGATGGGAAAGTAGCCGAACAAGGGTCTCATTCGCATCTTATAAAGAATTACCCAGATGGGTGTTACGCACGAATGATACAATTGCAAAGGTTCTCACATGGTCAAGCCGTAGGGATGGCATCAGGATCAACATCTTCCACACGTCCAAGAGAAGATGAAGGGAAAGAAAATTGATGACCTGTTTAGGGGGGAAGAATTTCCAAATTAGTAAAAAGATAGAGGAAAAAGAAATGAATTGAAAGAAAAAGAGAGTATACTTAGATGTCCCTTCTCATCAGTTTGGAATTCTTGATTTTTGCTGTCATATATAGCATCTTGTGTATGTGTTATCTAATTTAGCTAATGAAATATAGTGTTCTTCTCAAAAAGGTTCTCTCTTGAATCCAAATTTCTATTGCATTTCTTTATATGCAATCACAAGAGAGAGATTAGGGAGGCACAATTCAGCTCCAACTTGGACACAATCATATACTCATATGCAACCATCATACTAGACCATATTTCGTACATTTTCCGAGAGGGTGGGTTAGATGTGGTCCAAACCGAGATAGGCTGGGCCGCATAGTGTTTGCAATCCATAGGTTCCGATGACATCACGAAACAGACGCCTAGGTATGACTCTTTGATAATGCTGGTGCATCACCCCTAGTACCAATATATTAACAAAAAAAAGTTGATCTACTTAATAGATAGATTATTCATCTCTAATATACTTTGATGGATAGTGTTTGAAAATCAAAAATTTAAGTGGAAATTGTACCAGTATCAAGTGGATAGATCATTAGATGTATCTATCTCCCAATTACTACTAACTAATTACTAGTAGTAGTCTCATAATGAAAATTAAGAAGGTGACAGAGCATGCGGGTAAGGGGTAGAGTGATAGAGGCGTGGTGGCTCATAGTGAAATAAGGGGGAGCAAAATAATTTAATTTTGGTTCATAGTGGTGGTTGCACGTTCATAAATCACACACACACATGTAAAAGAAAAAGTGAGAGGCTTAGAAATGACAGATTACAAACTAGAAAAAGATGTTTTTGGGTAAAAAAAAAGTGGGGTCCTTATGGTAGGGTGTGCATTAGAAGGGTCAATGAATATAGAATAGATATAATAATAATTGATAGGAGGAAAAATAAAGATTGGAGAAAATGACAGTCAAATTATTCTTCTCTATAAAGCATGCATGCATATTGGCATATTGCATATGTTAATGCTTTTGTAAGGTACAAGTGGTCCCAACTGAGTGACCACCTTATGTTTTGAATTATGAGGAAGACACTGAATTTGCCTCTAAATTCAACTAGTACTTATGTTGTGTTATTGTGTAGGTAACCTAATCCTAATTGGATGTGGCTATCACCATTCACCACACATAATTCAAGCAACAAGAGGCCCATTAAAATTTGGCTTATGTTTATGCCTGTTAATTATATTGTACTGGTGGCCAATTTAGAGCTATCTAGTTGTTGTGCTACAAAATTTTTTCTTTTTTACATTTTATACTCATTTTAAAGCTATCTTAGTGTCTTTACTCTTTAGTGCTTGAGGAACTATATATGGAGTGTTATGTGTCATGACGATATGATTTGTTTCCAACTATAATGGATTTAAAAGTATTATAGAAACTTTTTTTTTATCATCAAGCAAGAATGTATATGTTGATTTGATCTATAACTTCTAAAGTTAAATGTCTATAAGAGCGTAAGGAAGGAGATTAGTTTTGAAAATCTCCCCAAAGCACCAGTATATGACATGTAGAATTAACTTTTATAAAATAATTTATTTTTGAAATTCATATAATGTGCAGAATACAACTAGAATTTTTGTTGGTAGGCATATTCCTAAAATTAATATTGCATATTATAATTTACTTTTTTTGTTTCTAAATAAATATAACATTTGCATAGTAACCACTATTTATCTTACTAACCTTATCCCGTTTTGTTGATTGGCATATTTAGTCTTGTTGGTAGGCATTTATGTTTCTAAATGTATAGGTTAAAATATAATCAAGTGTGATCTTGTTAAACGAGCCTAAGCCGCACCCGTCACGAGAACAGAGAGTCCACATTACAAGAGAAAAGAGGTTTAGACCTTAAACTATATGGGAATAAGTGGAACAATGCCTTAGCCGTGAATATAGTCATGTATATTAAGTATGCATCGATATAACTTAAAAGAGTATAATGATTGTTGATAATATGTCCTTATGATATGATGTCTCATCTCTTCTAGAAACTACCTCTTTCATTGTCGTGAGAATTCTACCCCGTCTTTTTTCATTGTCTTGTCACTAGTAATCATAACGATCTATTAGGACATGTAAAAAGACCAACAGCACAAGACCTCTCACTTTAAAGGACCCCAAATTAAAATTCATTGTTTACTGCATAATTTTTTTTGTAAAAGCTAATATTATATGATAATTTTATAGATAATAATTACTTGATTTTCATAATTATGCATAGCAATCTTATTTAAGAAGTTAAAGTCAATGATTAGCACATGACCTCCATTCTTTTTAAGACAACCCTGTTAATGTTACTTGTGCAACACATAAAAAAATTATGATAAAAGATTGACTTGAACAAAATTTAGTTCAATTTCAGGCGACCGAGTCAAAGTTATGATCTTTCTCCATGTTGTCCAGTCACACGCGTTGAAATAGACAAAGCTTATGAGTATAGAATATCTCTAATGGCTCATTTGATTGATGGTGGAAAAAAGCCATGTTAATGACAATTTTTTAAGGATTTATTTCGTTTGATGGAAATTGCATTGAAAATGAATATCATTTTTTCTTTGTTTGTTTGATGGTGAACTACTAAGTTACTAAGGAAAAATGGACATTTTAGTTTTTGGAATAAAATGTTTACAGAAGGATGGAAAACAAATTCACCTATCATAGCATCATAACCATAAAAAAGATCATTAAAAAAGTGTGAAGTTGTTAGGGTTGCCTCCAGCACATGTACGTTGATAGATCTGCACCTCGACCGCAGAGACACTATCGAGAAATGCCATTATCGAAGTAACCTACCAACCCAAGGAAATACGACATCTCAGAAATATACGGTGTTGATTCAACAATGACCTTTACTTTGTGTTTATATATTGAAATTTTTTCAATATTCACCTTGAAATTGAAAACTTTATTCCCACTCTAATTGGTTTTCAGGTCTAAAATCATTTAGCAACATCAACATGCTCTTTAGCTTTACCTTTGTATTTAATAACATCTTTTTGTTCTTTTGAGCTATAGTAATAGCTCTTGTGAAACCCTTCTTGATTATTGAATCTTACTTAAACTTACCTATTATGGAAGAAGTCATATGACTTCCTTAGGTTGAGGATTGCCTAGAATGATAGTCATCTCTTGAGATGTAAGGAAACATATAGATCTTGGCACATGATGTGATAATTAATTACTTTGAATGAAATGAATTCAAGCTAGTAAAGTAGTCCGCTTGAAGGGGGCCCTCCTCACCTCTCCCCTACCGTTTCTCATAAGAGTTGTTTTAGTTAGTTAGTAAAGGCTTTAGGAAAAGGCGTAACTGTTCTTGTCGGAAGGGCTGGGCTTCTGTGGTCAATAATATGATTTGGATGAATCTAATTACAATTGCTACACGGAAAGGGATTGCGTGTGAGGAGAATTCTTTACCGCTAAAAGTCCAGCCAAGCCGTGAGCGCAATGGGAACGAGTTTCGCAAAAAACCATCCCCAACCAGGGGTTCACTCTGCCAGCCTGGGATGGTTGGAACTGATCCAGCGCTAGAGGAGCTTCAGGTGACTCGTGAGCGATATCGAAGCATGTTGAATCAGAGCTTTTCTTGCTTTCTTTATAGTGAGAGAAGCAATATAAGGGTGGCCGCTCTTCTTGCAGCACTCACGCCTGCTTAAATACTCTTCAATTTTCCTTTTTCAATCCCTTGTCCAATCAAACAACGAAAAATGAAAAATACATAGTCCTAACATTTCCCTCCAAAACAAATAAGACCCTAATGTCATACCAAAGCTACCTTATCCCAAAATTTCTATTCTCTTTCTGAAACTTCATTACTATCCATTACCACTTAAAAAGGTGATATCGGATAATAATGAAAATTTATGAGAAAAACACATGTTTTAAGATGAAGTGCCATTATTACAAATATTGACATGAGAACTTATTATATAATTACACCATAATTGTTTTTAATTACCATAACATAATACAGCCTACTACTAAAGCCATAAAGACCACGTTTAGATGAATTTCTATCCCTTTTAAGAAGCCTACAACAAATAAAAAAAATCTAATGTTCATGCTCTTTATCCTGCAGTTCCAAAACCACATTATGAACCATTCTTAGAATTGAATGTTCCACATTGGCTAGTTACTGCACTTTAATGATAAATCTAATACTCCTATTTCTTTGCACATCTAGAATGTGCACTATGAAGCTAATAGCTCAATTTGAATGTCAGCTAGCTCCGGGCAAGCTTAGCATCAAGCATCATCACCCCATACCACATACAAATTGTCATGAGCCAATCCACAGAAAGCTTACTGGAAATCTCCCCAATGTACATGGAGCTGAGTAGAGCAAGTTACAAGAGGAAACTGGCATATAAAAGACAAAGGAACGCGATGTGGGGGGTGTTGATGGTTATAGTCCCATATCCAGACCCTGAGGTTGATCATTTGAGCTAGAAAGAGCTCATAAGAAAGGGTCTTAGAGGGATCAGGGACTGTTCACTAGCCTTTAATAGGCAGTACAGCAGGAGCAGAAGACAGAATTTGCCTAAGCACCACTCCGCTTCCCCAAAAAGAAAAGTGAGACGCTTAAGGCCTGCAAAAAGGAGTAACCTGGGAAACAATATGCAGTGGCAGCAAAGGAAATGAACCAACAAGCAATTAATAAAGCATGAAAATATTCTTAACACAGCTTTTTAAAATGATTCTCTGATCTTCCTACATTTTCTTCAGATAGATTAAATCAAAAAGAGGAAATAAACATTCACATGGACATCAACTTTGGACCATTATCCGGCATCCCCATGCCAGCTGCTAATTCGGCATCAAGTTGGGTGTGCGGTGCAGGTCCGAGCATCAGCTTCAAACTGCTTACACAATAACATCGAGTAAATCAATTTTCAAATAACTTCACCATGCATCCAGGAGAAAAGAATCTCAATAAGAAAAACATGTTATGTTTTGATAAAGTGGATGTCAATATATGCCTAGCAAACTCATTGTTAGCTTTATAATTCAAGGCACAAATGCTATGCCACTAATTTGGGGGAACTCATACAAACTGTACAATGATGACAATTCGACTAACATCTACAAACCAGAAAGAAAATGGCACCTTTGACATCTGCCTGGGTATCAGTAGTGGAAATAATAAAAATTAATTGGTTTGCAGTTTAAAAGGCAAAGCTGGAAAAACAGAAAAACAAGAAGTAACAGGCAGGACAACACATCATAACTGAGAAGCATAAATAAATTTCAGCTCTTCCACTGCAAACATCTTTAGATAATTCATTGGGCACCTGTAAGACAAAACCTCCCCTTATATAGCAGAGATATACAAGCTTCAGAAGTCAGCACATCAAGTTATATGAATGGGGAAATGCCCATCTCAAAGATTGTTCATATGATATAGCCACAATAATTCCTCGTCTCAAAAGTTCTCTAATTGAGATACTAAGATGACAATAATATGTCAGGTGTATCCAAAGCACCGTAACCAACTTTTCTCCTGGCAAACTACGATTTTTAGCATGTATAATGGTGTAGTTGTACACTTTTATATTTGAAAATATACAGGTAGCAAATTGCATTCCTGGTCCATTCTGAATATCGCGAATAAGCAACACTTGTCCCAAGATGAAGAGTAGGCAGCCTGTAAATGTAAACCAAGTACTTCTTCCGTCCCATAATAAAATTTCAATTCCTAAAACGCACACATTTATAGGAAGTAGTTGGTGTTGGCTCCTTTGTATTTATATCCTTGTTATTGACTTTTAAGAGTATTTTAAGGACCCAATGAGAAGCAAATACCATTTTATAATTATGGGTTCCAACTCAAATGGAGAAATAAAGAGTTTATTTCGGACAGCCATTTAGGGAAAAAAGAGAGGGAGTACAATACAATTGATCTCTCGAACATATATTGGCTTTATTATTATGACAAAAATAGTATTTGGCACCACTATGAGATAGTATTATTTTACTATCTTCCAAATAAGCTTATAGATTATATGCGGCCCATAGGCCATAATGCTACATCTATAGAAGTTGATCACTATTACTTCTATAACTTCCACGCTGATCATTAAAGTTTCCTTAGAAAACATTATACCAGAGAAAATTTTGTTAGATTGACATTCTAACTATTTCAGGCAATAATGATCGAGAAGGATACTACAACTCAATAGACCTAAATAATACCTCAGTTTAAGACCTCAGTCTAGCTGGAGTCAAAGGCATCAAAGAGCAACTAACAATAAATTCCTCTTTTTCTGTGGAAACATTACGGGCTTTAAGTAGCATTATTGTGGAATCCAGGTCATTAGAAACATCAGTAGAGAAAATGCGATCCACACGACATAGTTGAACTAAAATGGCGGATGGTGGACATGTTAACCTAAAACCAGTTAATTAGGCAGCTCCACAGCTTAGATTTAGCTGAGTATTGCATAGAGTTGGGAGTTAATGATGGAATAGCAGATTGTTTGACCTTAAGAAGAAGATTGCAAGACATGGATAGAGCCAGTCTTAAACAGTTAACATCTATGTGATTCCCTCCCTAGAGCTCCGCATCCCAGAAAAGCTAAAAACGATAGGGGGAGGAGAGGGGGGGAAGAAAAGCTAAGAGTACAAGAAAGCTTTGGATGGGTTCAAACTCTCCCATTCTCTCTCCAATGGGTCTATGGGAAGCTAACAGTCCAGCACAAGAACTTAAAGTCTCTTCCTCGCCTAACAGCCTTAAAGTTTGTCTTTTCTCTTCATCACTTGATCTCAAATTTAAGGGATCTTGTGACTCTATGACATATTGATGTGTACATGGTCTCTTACATCTGGGGGGTAAAGAGAGATAAAAAAAGATGAAACATGTTATACAGAGTTGAGTCAAAAAAGACCTTCAACTCTTTTACCCTTCTTACAACTTTTAACCACTTCTCACAGTATAAGAGTTCACCATATTGAGAATGAAATCCTCAATAATCTATCACATATTCAAATACTTTTACTAGTCATGAAATGTAAGCAAAATTAGTCTTGGGTCATGTATCAGACAAAGCCAAAATGGAAGATGATCCCTATCAAGGGTAGTTACTCAACAATCAATTATGAAATTCTTCCCTCCATTATAACTAAAATACACTCTCACGCCCACATGTGCCTATACTTCCCATTCCCACATACTAGTACAAAATTACAATTAAAGTAGAAAAGTTGTCAAAAACATTCTTTTCAACAATTTCTTATTGTTGCAGTTCAAGGGTATATGATAAACCCTAAATAACCCAGTTACCTTGAAGTAAAAATAAAACAGTTGATACATTGAGTAGAGTTCATAAGCCTCCTTTGCTCTTTCTCTTGCTACAAAAATGCTTAACAAAGCGTTTTCCATGATATTCGTGGCCATTGTTTTTTGTTATATAGTAGCAATGCCAATAAAATTGTAATACATAATTTGGTAGAAGAATGCTAAATTCTATTGCTTATTTAGCTCCTATTACAACTTTAGGAGGTCTGATACCTAACTCCCAATGGTAACATCTCCACCAAAACCACCAATGACCATCTAGGTTTCCACAAAGCGACGCATCCACCAACAAAGACATTAACCTCAAGTCTGTGCCAAAACAAACTGCTAGCAAAATCCACTAAAGAGTTTCACTAATAACAATAATTCCTCACAATTTCCCTTTCTCCTAAACTTCACCAATACCTAAAAACAGCATATATACAATCATATTCACGCTGCCTACTGATTGAATTCTTCTAGAAGGCATATAACCATTGAGTGCAAAGTTAAGCCAAGTCCAGAGTCTTTATGAATTCTCAAAAAGATAAACAGACATCCGCACAGCTGAAGATTATAGCACTATGAATTTTACATTGCATAAAGTAATTGACTTAGCAATAGTCAACATCACTTCCTCAAAGAGCATTCTATAAATATAAAATCATTAGTAAAAGATGATCTATCAGAGGAAAGCATCTCCAAAAACACCAAATTCAGCAGAATATCTCAAAGTTCTACGAAAAAACAAGCACCGACATCAAAACGCCTAATGCCACTCCGATCAACACATACACATCAAAATCCCAACCAGTCTCACCAAAGCATAATACTTCCCTTGCACCGAAACACAATCAACTCATCCCATTCATTTCCTCCAAAGCTTCAACTTTAGTAAATCTTCCTTTTTCACACAACCATATCATAGCAAACACTTTAAAAACCCTAATAACAGAAGCACAAGTTCACAATTCTAACTCCCTGAACCTTAAACAACCACATCTTCACAATTCTCATTCAATCAAAACAAACAACAACTTCATAACACAAAAATATCAACCTTTCCAATACAATCAATCAATTACACACATCAAAAATCAAAATATAGTAGAAAAAAACGCACCGTTTCTTATGGCGTTTAGTTTTGAAGTGCTCATCTCTAACGGTAACATTGGCAAAGTAACGGTCACAATGAAGACAGTAATACTGACCCATACCAGGTAAATCTTCATCGATCGGCAACGGTTTTCTCTCAGAATCAGTTTTCTGGAGAGTATCGTAAACAAGATCGTCTCCTTTAACAAGAAATTTAGAACGACGATGTTGTTTGTGAGAGTATCTTCTGTGTTTTACGCTTCTATGGGGGCATTTTCCTCCCATTTTCTCTCTCCTCTCAAAGACTGCAACAACGAAATTGCTGCAATGGAAATTCGTTGAGAAAAACCCTAAAAATTTAGGGGTTTATTTTCTTATTTGGTTGAGACGTTTCAGAGATTAATTGACAGATGAGAGGTATGGTTGGGCCTAATCTTCAGGGCTTCAGCCCTAGTCCAATAAAAATCGAGCAATACCACTATTCTTGACCTATTGAACAAAGCCCTTTTTATTGCAACTAGTTGGACCACCGCGTGCGCCAACATGAATTATAACAATAATTTCAATTTCGGAATAATATTTTGCATGTAATAAGTTATATATAAATATTATTTATAAGATACATATGTAAAAGCTTAATTTTGGACATTATTACATGTAGACCAAGATATAAACATCGAAGGAAAAAACAAATATTACATTCCTATGATATATTATTTTACATACAAAATATACTTTTCTAAGAGATAGCAACATCAAGTTTTTTTTTCTTTGATCTTGGATCGAGTCATTGTATTCTTGAAGTAGATGACTATTTGTATGTTGCAATGTTTTGAACCCATAGTAGTTGAAATCTGCAACTTCAATATTATATGTTTCTTCTAGAAATTTAATTGCTTTTCTTGCTGCATTTTGTTGTGAAGGGCCCAGTTGTGTTGATGATGATCCAATAAATCGTAGAGGTCCACGAACATTTGGAATTCCATGAAGATCAACATATGCTTCTATTTTGTCATGAATTGCCGAATGAATTCCAAAATCTGCATGTGGTAGACTTA